>NW_021704483.1:7170-17754 GCF_003719485.1 Trypanosoma conorhini | reverse complement strand
AACGGCTGTCTCCTGCTGCTCATCCGCGTTCCGATCAGCAGTCTCCTGCTGCTGCTCCTCCGCGTTTCCAACAGCAGTCTCCTGCTGCTGCTCCTCCGCGTTTCCAACAGCAGTCTCCTGCTGCTGCTCCGCGTTTCCAACGGCTGTCTCCTGCTGCTCCTCCGCGTTTCCAACAGCAGTCTCCTGCTGCTGCTCCTCGGCCTCTGCTTCTGCTGCGGCCGCTACCTCGGGCTCATCGGCAACCTCAACCGCATCACCCCCATTATGCTTCTCCTCGCCGCCCTGCTTTTCCTCTCCCCCCGTTCTTGTTTCTGCCTCCCCGGCCATGGACTCTGCCGCTGCCACGTCCTTCCCCGAATCGCGTGCCTCCTGCGCCACACACTCCTCCGCGGTTGCAGCATCCGGAGGCGGAGGGGCGGGTGCCGCTGCCTCGACGGGGGCCTTCACGTCACCCTCCTCGTCTTCGTCCCCACACTTCTCGCTGGCGGCGGTGTCTGTCGTCGGCTTCACGACGTCGGCGGGCTTCGTGGCGCCCTTTGCCGACGACGCCGAAGAGGAGGAGGAGGAGGAGGACGAGGACGAACCGTCATCGTCGTCTTCGTCGTCGGTGAGGCCAATGTCGGCCGGGTTCAGCACTCTGCGTGACGAGAATGGGGCCGCCCGCCGCGGCGCCACCGGCTTCTGCGCGTGACTCTTCTCACTTTTCTCGTTTTCGTGGCGTTCAGACGGCGGCTGCTCGCTGGACTTATTGCCCTCGCTCTTCATCTCCCCTGCGTGATTGTCCTTGCTGCTGCCCCTCTTGTCGGTGTCCTTCTCGACGCTTTCATCGGCATTTTTTTTGCCTTCAGCACCGTCGTCGTCGGAGATGACGGCGTCAGCGCGCGCGCGAGGCGGTTGATTGGACGGAGCGGGTGCCACCGCTTCAACATTAGACGTGCTGCCACCAGCGCCCTCGCGTCGCCGTGCCGCCTCCATCCGCTCGCGTGCACGCTGCTCACGATCCTCCGCGGCCCGTGCGAGGCCCTCCCGCTCCTTCTCCAACACACGTTCGCTAAGGCGATGTCGCTCCTTCTTCGTCATTGCCATTAGCTCCACGTGCTTCCCCGCGATCAACTGGCGCAGTTGGGTTTCTGTATGATGCCGGTGGAGGCAATTGTTGCGGGAGCAGTAGTTGTGAATTAAGAAATGCGCACAGAGCTGCTGCTCAAAGAGTTCTACAGGCTTGCTGTGCTCCACCTCCGAGCCTTTGGTCTTGAGCATCAACACAATGCCCTCCTTGCAGAACACATACCTCGGATTCTTTGTGACAGGTGGTATCTCGTGCTCACGTAGCCACACTGTACAACGGGGCCCTGGCATTGTGGCGCACATCAATTTTTGCCGCGGGTCCATGTACATTTCCAAAATTTCGGGTGGGATAGGCGGAAGAGTCGGCAACGCCTCCGGCTGATCACGTACAGGCGCCTGAAACTGACCATGACCGTACATGCCTCGACTACCACCGCCTCTGCTCCCCATCATTGCCGGCGGCACCCTCCCCATGGCGGGCGCGCCAGGAAAAGAATTGGGAGCCGGCATCAACCCCGCACTGCGGCCTCCCATTTGCATCATAGGGTTGAAGTAATTGCCGTTATACCCCATCGCGGGAGCAGAGGGCAAGAGACCAGCATTGCTCATCATCATATTTCCACCGACCGGCGCATTACCACAACCCATCATCATACCGCGGTTGAAATTCATTGGCGGTGGTTGCTGAAGCGGAGAAGCATGCGGCGGCATCGACGAACGCTGCTGCTGTTGCTGCTGAAGAAGCTGCAGCAGCAGCGTCTGGTTCAGGTTTGTGCCGGCAGCGCTAAAAGCGGGATTCTGACGCGTTCCTAACGACTCCGCCATCCCTGCAATGCCCGTCATTAATTGTTGCTGTTGCTGCGGCTGTTGTGGCGCCTGCTGTTGCTGCGGCTGTACCGGCAACTGCTGCGGATTGTGGGTTGGAGGGGGTGGCTTGTTGGCATCGTAGCATCGCTTTAGCAGGAAATCCTGGTCTTCCATGCAAACACGACGAAACTCGTTCACGGCCGTGATGACATCTTCAGGGGTCTTGCCGCCTGGAATCATCGCCGCCGTGCTGGGGTCATTGACGATCTGGATGGGCATATCGAAGAGGTAGAAGGAGCGCGACAATTCACGCGGGGAGGCGAAGTTGAGGATCTGCACCGGCTTCGTTTCACCCGGTGCCGGCGTGTGCCCCGGCACCCACAGCGTGCGTCCTCCCGCGATGTAGAGGAAGATGCTGCTGCTCACCGCCATGCTCTAGAAGGCCAAAAGAAGGGACTTCCCCGCAGCCCATTCATCGTTGCCGCGCAGAAGAGTGGAAAGCAGAGACGTTGGGGACACAATAAGAACACAAATAACCCAGCAACAAGAAGTTAACATCTGCACTTATGCATACACGTATACACATCGTGGCATTGGGAGACGCCAACGCAGAAAAAGGACGGGGACTCCCCACCCCCTCCCCCCGGAAAAAAAAAACAAGGAAAAAAGAGAAAAAAAAAGAAACACAAAGAGACAGACGCAAACACGCACACACATAGAGTGAGTGATATATACCGCAAAATCAGATAAATAGACACTTCTTGTTGAGAAACAGCCACAGCAAAACAGAAGAGAAAAAAAAAAGTTTACCCTTTCGCGACCACCTCCCCCTCCGTTGTTTTCCGGTTAACAAAATTGCGCTCCTTCCCCATCCTCCCCAAGCCCCCAGACACACATAGATATATATATATATATATGCATGTACATATTGCGCAGCAGAACTGTTGTCTCTTTAAAAACTGTGTGCATCCTTGGTCAGGCTATCTTGCACAAGAAGGGGTTTTTCCTTCCTGCGTCTTGATTTGAGTCATAGCGTCAAAACATGCGCATCGTCAAGATATTTCCTGTTCATTACGTCATAGCCCCCGTAGATCAAAACCATTGGATACGGGTTCTGTGCTGTGGGTGGAAGCAACACCCCAGTTGTCATCGCCCGCCCACACGGCGTCGAATGCGGCGGCGCCACAGTTGTTTGTATTTGCCTCCAAGTGAGTGTTTTTAGCGACAACGCAAAAATGGGAAGCCGCCGTTGTTCCTTATATGACCCTATAACATGCATGTCATCATGCTGTCGCAAGGCAATATGCCCGGATCGGGGGACATCCGACCAAGGAAGGTTCGGTGAATCTGTTGAGGTGCGCAAACGACGCCAGGTGAATTCCAACGTGTCAAACTGATAGACATGTGGTGGCGCACCCCTCACGGAAGCCGTGGCGGCCGCCATACTGTTCCAACGACCCTCACCACCTCTGTCATCGCCAATCTGTGTGCCAGATAACGCGCGAATTCCACCGTACACAATAACGTAACGTCCCTTGTACTCCACAGCCGTGTGGTATGCCATTGGCAAGGTGCCACACACACTATCTTCTTCGTTGTCCCCATCCGCGTCCACCGTTGTCGTTGTTGCTGCTGCTGTTGCCCCTGTTACTCCTATATGTAGAAGAGACGACATTCCCTCCCCCTGCTGCTGCTGCCGCTGCTGCAAAGGAGACTGGGTCGGCTGAGGCGCTGCCACTATGGACCAGGTCAGCTCCATTCGGCTTATGTCGAGGTGCCCCTCAAAGACTTCCGCAAAGAGGCATCTGTTCGCGCCGAAAAGTCGCTTACCACCAATAAGAAAGAATCGTTTATTCACCTCTGTCACTGTATGACCAGAACGCGCCTCCACAAAGGCACCACGCACCCCCAACTGCACCCAGATGCCTCTTGTGAGATGATAAAGCCACACATCGTTCAAGTGAGAGTGAAGGTTGTTGCCGTAGAAGAGCAACAGGTAGCGACCTTGCAACAGCACCATCGCGTGTCCCGAGCGGGGTTCTGGCACGGAGACGTTGCCGCCTGCTCCATCAGACAAAGGCTCAATCAACTCATACCTGAGGCGCTGTGATCGCATAGGCGGTGCCTTGTTGTCGGCGACCACGGCCTCTTCCTCGTGCTCGTCCTCGGTGCTGTCAAATTCCAAGTGTAGACGATAGAAAGAGTTAAGAACCACTTCGTGTTCACCGCAACCCCCGAATAGGTAGACGTCTTCTTGCAAAGACACACATGTGGCGAAACAGCAGCCCCTAGGGGGACGTAACGAAGACGCTCCACTGTGCTCTGAGCCACCTGTCTCGCAATCACTGAGAGAGACTGGAACGAGTTCGCACTGTTGCCACTGAAACCGCGTTGTAGTGAGTTCTCTGACCAGCTCGTTCAAACCGTAATACCGCGCCTCATCCATTAACCGCTTGTGTTCAGTGGGGGGAAGTTGTGCAAGTCTGCGGTATTCCACACCACCCGGTGAGAGAGCTGCAGAGACACTCCCGGCTTCAAGGATTCGTTGCCGCCGCTCACGCAGCAAAAAAAGCAGCTCCCGGAAGAGCCAAGGGTCACGGTCCAAGAAGAGACATCCAAATGCATCTCTCTGCACCACAAACAGCTCATCCTCCAGAAGATGAAAGACTGTCAGGGTGAACTGAAGCAGGGTGTCCCGTTGCACATGGAAGCGCATGCCACCAATATTCAGCTTGATCGTGGGCGACAATGAGGCGGAGGCAACGAGTTCCGCGCGACGACGCAACGCGCGTTCTTGTTGCTCCATCCGCTGACGTTTCAACTGAAGTCGAAGATACGCTGAATGACTTGTACGCATATACGCCAATGCTGAACGCTGCAGGTGCTCGTATTGGCTGAGCAAATTCTCGATGAGGACCCCTCCATTGTCAGCGCCCTTATTATCGCCGCCACCATTTACGACTTCCTTGTTTTCCTCATTGACGCTCATTTGGTGTCCAGCGGGGCAAGCGCATCCTTGACTCCCCGGTTGCGGATGGTCTTCCAGTACGAGAGGCAGACCCTCGCCTCCCACCAACCCCGGCAACTCGTAGAGCCGAGTGTTCATCTTTTGCGTCCTTACTCTCTCCCACTCCGCTTCCTTTCCCTTCTTGCTTACCCCCGGCTGTTCTGTCACACCCTATGGCGGCTTGAATTCTGTTTTTTTTTTTTACCGTGTGCGTTTGTATGTGAGTGTTTGAGGCAAAAAAGAATACGAGACAAATGAAAGGAAACAGGGGAAGAGGACGGTGCAAATCCTTCACACTACCAATATGTAGATTCATTCAAGAAATTCACTTTGTACTTCTTTTTCCCCTTCGCGAGAGAGAGAGAGTGAGAGAGAGAAGGAACAGTGCAGCGGTGGCCGCAGACACCATTAACCCGCGGGAACTGCACACGGCGTTCCATGGATGGTCTACGCGTCCCCCCACCCCGCTTCCTCCAGGCCCCTTCTTCCTGATAAGCATGGGAGCCAATGGCGGGCTACGGTGCACCACCCGCTTCGTCACTCTTTTCTCCTTTTGCATTCTCCTCCTCTTCATTCTTTTCCTCGGCTATGCCACGTTGCCTCGTTTCCGCCGCCTGCAGTTGCATCTCCAGCAATTTTTCTTGCGCCTCCACCTGACGTCTCTTCAGTTCCCTCTCCTCTTCCGCCACGGCATCCAGTTCCTTGAGTCTTGTTTCGCGTCGCATGCGCAGTTGCATCTCAAACTCTAAGCAGTGCGCAACCGCCTCTCTCCCGCAGCGTTGAAGCAGCTGCAGCGTATCCTTCATTGGCAGCTTCATAAAAGTGAGGTGGTTAAACTCATAGTAAAGCCCCACGAGGGCATCCAGCTGTCGATGATGATAGTTCGCTACTTCCCGGTCATTTTTCTCCCCCGTTGACGTATCCACGGGAGCGGCGGCAGCGGACTGCAGACCTGCTTCACTCCCAGTGACCTGTTGAACCTGAGAGCCGTTAGGAGTCGCAGATGCCTCGGCGGCCCGACGCTCCTCAAACATTGCCCATAATTCTTTGTCCCCCTCTAAAGGGTGGGGATCATGTTCATTCTTCTTCCCCGCATTGCGGCCCTCGTTTGGCGCGACAACTGCCTCCTCACGCTTCTTTTGCATTCGTCGTCGCGCCGCGTCTATTCCTGCCGGTGGGTACACAATAATGGGGTTGCGCGCTATCATTGCGTGGAAACGCGGCAGTCCCTTCTCACCATAAACGACTTCTCTAAACCGCTCAATCCCGCGAATGTCACGGGGTCGCTTTTTCGCTGCCGCTACCGGGGCATTGCTTCTGTCGCCAGACTGCTGCTTCTGCTCTTGGCCGAAGCTGACCGCCCGCATGGTGGTTCCGCTCCCCCGTGGGTCTATGCTGAAGGGCTCGTGGGCCAAGTTCTCTCTATGCTTGAACATACCTCTTTTTTTTTATTTCGTTCCCGTGTGTGTGTGTGTGTGTGTGTTGTTTTAAAGTCTCCTCGTCTTTTCACCGCCTATCTGTCACGCAGAAAAAGACAGTATTTACTCGGCCTTCCTCTCCCAAGCCCAACTCCACATGCACCCCTTTTCTTCCTGTCTCTTCGCAGTAGCGTGCCAGGAAGGAAGGAACAAGGGCAACGCAAAGGAAAAAAAACCCAACGTAAAACAGCGAACACGTTTGCACGCAACAAGACACTTACAGTAAGACTTAAACGCAAACAAAAAAAAAAGTGGCAAATACACCGAAGCACCCAAAAACCACATTCATATTTTGAGAATCTGGCGCTACTTCTCAGAGCTCAAAGCGCTCAGCGGCTTTTTTACCACCAAAAAGATTGGCACGGAGCTGGCGAAAATTGAAGTCATCACTTGGTGAACGGTCAGCCTTTGCAAAGTGATACGGATCCTCTTCCCAGCGCTCGTAACGCCGAGCGTCGTTGTACCCGGCATCATACGCCTCAAGCAGTTCATCCTTTCGTGCAGCTCCGCCTATGCTTGGTGCGAAGGCAAGCCACACTTGACGCCAGTACGAGAAATGGGTATTGGCGAGAAAACCATGCCGCCCAAAGAATATGTTGTGTCGTGTTTGATGCCTGTTGTACGGATACCCCGCATAGCCGTGAATGTAAATGTGACGACAGTACTGGTCAAGTTCACTACTAAGCGACATCATTGTTCCCCGCATAACGTTATCTGCATCGCGAAAAATCATCGGTTTTTCCGTATTTGGAGCTGTAGCCGCCATAATGCATTGCGCCAGATCGTTCACATCTGTCCACTGTGCAATGTGGTGACCAAAGTGGAGATTCTCCTTCGTCTGTGTCATGTAGCCTGGATCCCTGTTTGAGAAACCAATGGTGAGGGCGAGACGTCCGTTTACAAGTTCCACCGCGTTGCGTGGAAGAAGTTTGTTGATGCACTCTGTGAATACCGCCACACGCGTTTCCTCGTCAGTCACCAAAAAACGGTTGTTCACGACGGTGTCACGAACCTTTTCAATATTGACATCCCTCGGCCCGCAGGCAAGCGCAATAGCCGGGATGACGCCTGTACCCGCCCCCAGCAGAAACGAATGCGCCAGGAACTCCGCCTTCTCCTGCTGCAAATAAAGCGCCACACCAAGCGCATATGTGACGAGAAATCCGCAACCACCGAAGCTCAGCACCGCCTTGGGGGCCGGCTTCCCCACCTCCAGAAGCACAGGTGTCTTGGACCGCACCTTCCTCGCCCACTCCTTCGGATCGGTCGGGGCCATTGTCCTTGCGGCTGATTGTCGCTTCTTCCCCGCTTTTGTGCCTCTCGCTGGTGCGCGTGTGTGCGTGCGTGTTTGTGCAGGATATGAGCCAACTATGCTTTTTCCACAGGTCGCGTGCCCTCAGACATCCAATTCACGCCGAAGACATAAGAACGCCGAAAAGAAGAAGCAATCCGCGAGCAACGGCATAAATTATGAGGTATGAAAAACAAAGGAGAAACAAGAAAGGCGTGAGCCCATTAAATTGAAGGCATATGTTGTTGAGAGGGAGAGAGAGATAAAGAGAGATTGAGGAAAGTAGGGTCTGTAGGGGGACGGATGAGGAGGGAAAAAATGATGGGGAGAAACACGTGCTGGGATGCACCCCAGACATGCACTTCAGCCATTTGCCCTTTGATTTCAGTCCCGCTCCTTTTTTTTCTTTTATACGCTTCTTATTTTACTCGCGTCTTTCCACAAAAACCTCAATTTTTGCTCGTCAGAATAAAAGTATATCCTCGCATTGTTACTATGGCTCAAAGGAGGCCGCTTTGGACCGCGTTTCCCGCAGCTTGACTCGATTGGGCGCCGACGGTTTCACAGGCTTCTGTGCGGCAACGGGATTCTCCTCCTCGTCGTCTAAACCGATGCTTGGCCCCATCACTAGTGAGCTGCTAATGTAAGAGGTGGTGATATTTGCACTCCTGATGGCATCCGCGAGCTTGCGGTCCCGCACCACAGCGCGCACGTACGACTTGCAAGCCATCCGAGGGTCCACCAAAGCGTCAAGGCAGATGCTCGGCGCCGGCGTAACGGCGGAGACGCTTCCGCCTCGCTCCTGCATCGGATGCTGCCGCGACTCCACTGTGTTTCCCGCCCAGGCGCTCTCCCCAGCGTTGCTGTCGGGCGCCGCCCCCGTCGAGGAAGCCTTGTCCACGTAATTGCCAGACATATCCATCATGCGGCCTTCCTCATCAAACATGTAGCGCCGACCCAGCCCCACCAAGAGGCGCTCACGGCGCCGCTGTTCCCTTTTCGCCAACCATGACGCATGTGGCATCAAGTAGTTGTAACGAAGTCCAAGCTGCTTCGCCTTCTTCGCCGCCTTTCTGACAACAAGCTTCTCCGCGATAAGGTCTATTGGGTGGGGCCCCTGCTGGTACCACTGCAGCTTCTCGTCCATAAGTGCATGTGGACGAAACTCGTCTTGGTGCCGCTCCGCTTCCTGCTGTTCTCGAGAAACCGTTAAGTGCAGAAACTGTCGCACCTCCTTCCGTGTCATTCCTTCCAATTTCAGGCCACGCTGCCTCGCCTCTGACAAGGTCCGCTCATGTTTGCTTAAGTGTGCCAGTGGATCATCTGACCGCTTCGCCTTTTGTAGTGCAAGTTTTTTTCGCCTTTCATCCTCCGCACGCTGCTTCGCGAGCCGCGCCGCCTTCTTCTCAGCAGGGGACGCAAACAAGTAAGAAAAATTGCACCCATCGCCGCGGCTGCTCGGTTCAGTCACCTCGAGATCCGCCGACTTCGGGAGGACGACACCTCCGCCCTTGCGTATCTCCTTCATGCTGACGCCAGACATGAAGCTCGACCACTCGCGACGCCAGGCGTTCTCGCCCTTCTCCACCTTCGCCGCGTAACGGCGTTTCGTCGCCGACGAAGCCGCATCTGCTTTTGGCATCTTTTGTTGTTGCTGTTGCTTTATTTTTTAACTATATTTCTTTCCTTTGCAGCGAGGCTCAGTCCAAGGAAATATCCTGCGGTGCGGCGCCTCCCAGCAGAATGCTCCCTCCACCCAACCAGCACCTCCTTCAATGGAGAAGCTCCACCTGGGCCCGCTTCTTAGAGAAGAGGCCACAACGTCCAGAGAGCGAGCGAGCGAGAGAGAGAGAGAGAAAAGAAATTGTATAAGGCAACAGCAATGTAGGAACACATACCATGGATAAAAATGAGTGCACAAAACAATAAAACCAAGTTTGACGGACCGCTCCTCCTCCGCCGTCACCCTACGCAAGGCGCACCCAATCACGGTATGGGATGCCAGGCACCATCCGCACCCAGCCACTGCTGGACCACCTACAACGGCCATACAGGAATAAACTATACTGTTGCCGCCCTTCACACGGTCGCGTCGCAGGCTGCATGCGTGGCACAAGGCTAAGTGGCAGCGGCTTAGTTCGGTCGCAATAGCCAAGTAAAAGACGGCGCCATCATTGCTCTTGAAGGAGCAAGCTCGTGGAACAATGCCGTGGTGCCCAGGCAACGGAATACCACAAAGGGCGCTAAACTCGAGGCGGAGGGTAAACGTCGCTGGCGCGCGTGGGTGGGGCGCTGCTGCCAGCCGCCTTCAGTGCCCCCCACCGCGGAGAGCGAGGGGCCGAGCGGTCAGGTCCCGCAGCGCGTCTCCAAGCGGCGCGTGGGCATTCACTGCGAGAAGGAAAAGGGGCACAACGAACCAACAAGGAGGAAGTGCAAGGAGCGTTCGTCCCGCCTGCCAGCGCGCGCCTCGCACTCCGGCCCCTCGGGGCGTAGCTTGGGCTGGATGCGCTGCGTCCAACAGAATCACCGCGCGTGGGTTCATGGGACCGCGCTTCTGTGTGTGCTCTGCCCAGCCCTCAAATGCAATGAATCCGGTGCCGACCACGGCCCGCGAGGGAGGGGGGCGCACCTGCCCCTCCACGAGTTTCCCATTATTTTATGGGCCTGTCTTTTGCTCCAGCTTCAAATGCCTCCACCGCGCGCTTTCAAGCCAACGAGAATGAATTCCTGCAGAAGACACCTGTCGCCGCCGCGACGCCGGGGAACGGGCCGGTGTACGCGGGCCCGGCGGCAGGGTGGTGCGGCGAAATGGATGAGGGGCCAGGGGGTTGTATGGAACTGCTCGCACGCGACTCACCTCGATCATGAACTAGGGGGAATTCCGTCCGTGCGCGTGTGTCTTCCCAAAGTGAAACAGGTAGCAGAGCAACGGC
>NW_021704483.1:0-7145 GCF_003719485.1 Trypanosoma conorhini | reverse complement strand
CGCACTCCGGCCCCTCGGGGCGTAGCTTGGGCTGGATGCGCTGCGTCCAACAGAATCACCGCGCGTGGGTTCATGGGACCGCGCTTCTGTGTGTGCTCTGCCCAGCCCTCAAATGCAATGAATCCGGTGCCGACCACGGCCCGCGAGGGAGGGGGGCGCACCTGCCCCTCCACGAGTTTCCCATTATTTTATGGGCCTGTCTTTTGCTCCAGCTTCAAATGCCTCCACCGCGCGCTTTCAAGCCAACGAGAATGAATTCCTGCAGAAGACACCTGTCGCCGCCGCGACGCCGGGGAACGGGCCGGTGTACGCGGGCCCGGCGGCAGGGTGGTGCGGCGAAATGGATGACGGGCCAGGGGGTTGCATGGAACTGCTCGCACGCGACTCACCTCGATCATGAACTAGGGGGAATTCCGTCCGTGCGCGTGTGTCTTCCCAAAGTGAAACAGGTAGCAGAGCAACGGCACATATACAAAAGGAAAAGAAATGGCAAACAAGAGGGCCACAGTCAGATAACACCAGCGTCACAAGTAGGCAACCTATCAGAATGCGCCGCAAACTACATGAAGCGTTCTTAAATAGATACATAATAAGACACTGGCATTTTCCATCCATTTGCATCGAGGACCTTAAACCAGAAAAAAAAAAGGAAGAAATCTCCTGAATTGGTGGTAGTTGTCGCCGTCACCACCACAAACACAAAGGAGGCTCTGCCTCTATACCCACGGTTGCAAATGTCAAGTCTCCAAAATGGCAAACCAGCGCTGGAGGGAGAACCTTATACTCCACCTGCTCCCCACCCCACAGCATATATATATATATATATGCGATTGTGAAGACAAAAAAAAAAGTAAAACCGTATAAAACGAAAATAACGCAAAGAAGTGGTTTTTTCTTTTCTTCTACTGCAGATGAATCCGGCCTTTCATCATGGCAGTGGTTGAAGGTCTAACAATGACAGTATCTGTTCTCATAGAACCATACGTAAATATATATACATACATACATACAAATATATATATATATATATATTCATATATGCTTGTATACTCTGTAGGTGACGTATGTGCCTGCATATCTGTGCACATATGCATACCGCAGCGCCTCGTCTCAGCTCGCCCCTGTTTCTCTTCCAGTTGGACCAGCTTTTTCCTCACTTTTTTCGTCTCGTTGAACAGAGAAGCACGTATTTTTCCTCGCCGCCATTATTGCAATTGCACACACGCCTCGCCCCCCTCCTTTTTTTTCTTTCCCGGAGCAAAATGAATATCCATTTCCTCGTGAATTCACATTGAACCCTCATCATCAGCTCCGGTCATATATATTTTTGTGCCTCTCTTTCTTGCACTGCTTCACCGGGGACTGCTATCAGTCACGCGTTTTCCGCGGTTTGCTTGACCGCCTCGCGTTGCTGTCAGATACGGCAGACGCACCCTACGCATCATGCCTAAACTGCGAGAAACCAATGAGCTCATTCCCTGAGCTTGCAACACCTCGCCAGGCGAGGGCTTCAATGTCTGTGCAGGCTGCGATTCATCTACTAACGCAAGGGGCGCTAGGCGCCTCGTCAAACTTCGCTTCCACAATTCATTTTGATTACTGCCACCGACACCGACTCCGTTCAAAATATGATTGGGTGTGAATGAGGTACCGCATGCACTTCGGTTCTTTTGCAGCTGCGAACCGAGTGCTTCCCGTATGTGGTGGCTGAACGCAATGCCTTGCTGGCCTACCGCCTTCAGGTGCGTTGTGGTGGCCGCCAGTTGTATCAACTCCGCACCAGCTGCGTCGGTGAGGGGGTTATCAGAGAGATCCAGCAGCTCAAGGGATGGGTGACCTTCAAGCGCGGAGCACAGCTCGCGAACCCCGGCGTCATGAATGTCGTTGTGACTAAGGTCCAAGTAACGAAGGTGACTCAGTCTCGGTAGCAGAGCAACAAATGGTTTCATATCGGTGTCGCGTAAGCTCATGTTGACGAGAAACAGCGATGTTGCGTCACGCTCAGAGTCGATGTGTTGCAAGATGGCCAGCAATCGTTCATTGGGTTGGATATAGCGCTGCAAACAATTCAATACGTACGCGGAACGTAGTAAGGGTTGCACCTTTGTGGGGGAAACCAGTGCGTCGTAGCTCTGAATATGCGGCAAAAGATCGTTGTCAACGTTTTCTCTGAATTTTGAAAAGGCTTCATCCACTGTTTTTGAATCGGCATTATTATACTCCTTTAAAAAAACCACGCGCATCATTTCAATCAACATATTCATGCCATCATGGAGGTAAAGCTCATTGTAGAGTTCTTCCATGCAGTGATAGCGGGATCGGTTGCGGGGGCTGCTCTCCGCCCTTAACGCTTCCTCGCTCCCAGGCCTTGCAGACGAGTTGGCCTGAAACCTATTCCCTGTGCATTCTTCCGTTGGCAGGACATGGGGTGTTTGTACATCATAAATGTCTTCACTCGCGCATTTGGATGCGGAATTGTAAAGGGGCAGTGGCGAATACGGTTTCTCTTGGTCTGATCCCTCCGTCGGGGCGCTGATGGTCACACGTGACTCATGTTGTCTGCCCGAATTTCCTCTTCCACTGCTGTGCCGCTCAGACGACCTATTTTGTGTACTGGAATCGGTGTTGTAGGACTCGGTGCAAGTTAGCGCAACGGGTAAAGTGTACTCATGATTGGATGTTTCGCCTGCTTTGCCATGGTCCTTGTTCTCCACCTTCCCCGCTAGTCGCACTTCAGACCTCGGAATGACACCGTTTTCCACTAGAAGCTCTTTCGATTCATTTAGAAGTTGAGAGAAGATGGCATGGGCCCTATCCAGCGTGCCACCCGGCAGAAAATCTGTGTGACGCGCCAGCTGAATGTCCTCCCTCAGCATCTTCAAAAGCGGTTCCAAGATGGACTGGTATTGCATACACATCGTGCGGTAGTTGACACCGCCATTCAAGTAGTGGCATAGCTCAGACGCCGCGACATAAAGTTCACGCTCTTGCCAGTAGGTCGGTCCGCGCGGCCTGTTCGAGGCAGTCACGAGGGATAGATGGGTCGTGGGGACGGAGGGAACGCCGTTGGCGCTTGGACTGATCAAAGGGACCGACGATCTCCCCTCGAAAGCCGCGGAGCCAAGTGTGAGGGCGTTCCACAAGGTGGACTGGCTTTGCGAACTCTGCATCAAATGCCGCTGCAGGGCGTCGCACTTCGCGTTGATGTTCGCCACGAGTTGCTCCACCCTCTCCCCTTTGATGTCAGCGGGAACGCCATCTGTGTTCTCGGCCATGTTAACGGTAGACGACACCACACCGCAGCCCTCGCCGGCACAGAAAGAGCCACACAGGCACACACACACTAAATATATATATGTGGACTGCTGGGTGATTGCCGCAGAGGGACGATTTCTATTCCCGCGCAACTGCGCACTCCTGTGAGCAGGCGCAACGGTATTTTTTACTTCTCGTTTTTTATCTACACTGAGGAAAAAACCCACCCGCCCCCAGAGAGAACGAAAGCAAAAACAAAAACAAAAAAGGACAATAAAGAAACAATACATACCAACGAATTCAACATAAAACGAGAGTTCAACGCAAATGAAGTACCAGATCCAGACATCATTGGGTACACAACAGTGCATGTTTACTTTTCCAAGGGGCCCGCTTCACATTACAAATACATACATACAAAAGAGTAAGAAAGCACCAAGAATAAGAAGCAGCATACAAAAAGACATTTGGATTCAACTGCATTCAACGCCTCCTTTCTATATTTTTCTCATCACAAGTTTTTGTTTCATGTGTCGCACTTTTATATCAAGTAGCAGAAGTGCATGGATCTGTACATCGAACTCTTTTTTTTGTTGTTGCTCTTCGGTTATTCTTTTTTTTTTTTCATGGGTATTGTTGTTGCAATTCCTGTCCTTCCTTTACTCACAGGAGTTTGAAGAGCAACTTTATTCGTCACTCTTATCCTTCTCCCAGGGCGAAGCTTCACTCGTGACATCCTCTGAGGCCATGCTCATATCCGATGACACGGTTAGGGTAGGCACGAGTCTGGAGTTGCTGTCCTTTTCTTCACTCTCCACAGTGGAGCTTCCTGCAGAATATGCCTGCTCTGCCAGCCGCCGATTTTCCTCCGCGAGCGCGGCATTTGCCTGCTTCAACTCATTTTCTCGTATTTGCCACTCCTCCTGTTGCTTCTTCTCCCGCATTTGATAGCGTTGGATTTCCCTCCGGTAATTCTCCCGCTCAGACTCCGTCTTTTGACACTTCTTTACCACCTCATCGTAGCGTCGCTGAATCTCGTTTGCCACCCGTTGCATGACATCCGTCTTGTTCTTCTTTTCCATCGCCACGCGATCACGTCGACCACAGAGCACACATGCGTCTTCTGGGCATGCGGGCGGCTGCAGAGGTGGCTTTATGCTTTCCTTCACTAAACCACTATTTGCAAGGGCATTCACACGGAGTTTGATATGCCGCAAAGCCTCGGTGACATCGTGCACCATGTCACAAACGACCCTCGGCGTCATCTCATACTCACCGGGTGCAGTATACTCCAGTCGTAGAAACGCCGCAATGTCAAACTCGCGGCTGTACAACGCATTGATCTCTTCTGGCGTACAGTCGGTGACACCCATAGCCGTAAGATCTTTCCTGGTAATGAACTGGAGACGTTTCCCGCCATCGTCGCTTGTTCCTTTGCTGGGCTGCGTGCTTTCGGGCTCAGGGGTCAAGATTGGCACGGGTGAGACGGGCTCCGCTGGGGCTTGAGCTTCCCTGTTGTCGTTTTCCCCACCATCCTCGACATCCAACGCTGCAAAGCTCGCCGCAAGAGGTTTTCCTTGCATCCCATTCCAGCGTCCAAACACCTCAAAGACGCGCTGGCGGTGTTTCTTCTCCATTTCGTGGGCGCCTACGGCACGGGCAATTTCTGCCCACTTCTTCGTTGGCGCTCTTGACGACGGTCCAGGGGGAGGCAATACAAGACGATCATACAGTGGCTCGCATGTGTCGTCCACCACCCGCATTGCCTCTGAGAGTGCAGCAAGCAGTCGGTAGGACTCAGTGTATAACTCTTCTCGTGCCACTTGTTTCTCTTCCTGTTTAACGGCATTCATGTGGGTCGTGGGGGCGTCAAACACTTTGCTTGTCTCACTGGACCCCGCATTCTGAGACTCGTATAATTCCTCCAGCCCTTTCACTGCCATTTGCGTGTAGGTATCCCCCAATTCCATTAGCATATGCAAGTGCTCATCAACCGGGTGCTTTGAGAAATTCTTGTCCTTCAACTGTAGACGTTCAATGAGAGTGTCATACTTGGAGGCCTTGTACTCAAGCTCACCATTTGCACGGCGCAGCTTCGCTTCCTCTTGCCTCCCTTTTTTCACTTCATCTCGTAGCGTGATGACTTCCTCCACATCTTTTCGAGAAGCCACAATCAGCTCTTGGCGTGCTCTCGCCTCGCGACGAGCCTGGTCCTTGCAATAACCAACCAGCCAGAGACAACTTGAGGTGACATCCATGATAAGGAGGCGAAGGACGTCTAATAAGGCGCCACGCTCCACACATGTGCCAGCAATCTGTCGTATAATTTCAACTAGACCCATATCTGCTACTTTCATGACTTTTTCTACGGCCTCAACGTACATCCGATGGACAGAATCGGATTCTTGGATGGCCTGTGAATTAATAATCCGCTCGACATCGGAAACACTCCGGTATACAGAGAGTCCATCGTTTTCTGGCGCCTCTGGCAAGAGCAGCTGCGCAATCTCCTTGTTTGCCAATACAACGAGGGTGTCTGGGACCTCCTGAAACATGCGATCCAGGGCATCAGCGAGTAGGTACACTTGCGCACGACCAGTAGCCTTTGCAGCTGGAAACACAACCGAACTTTTCTTGGGTAAACTACTTACGGCATCCTCATCGATTTTGTGCCGCCTAGAGCCTGGAAAGGTAGGATTACTAACGCTCACCCACAGAGAACGTGGAATGACCGACGACTCCCACGAGGAAAGACGCTCAATAATGGCCCGACGTGAGACACTCATTTGCATGGTGCTGGCCCCAGGCCATGTTTGCTGCATCTTCTCATATTCTTTACTGACTGCAAGTACGGCATCTAGTGCCGAAAAAACGGGCGCGTAGGATGGATGCGGATGTGGGATGCCGTCTATTTTCTCTGATGGGACATTGCAGCCCACTACGGGTCGTCGCCTTGCTGAAGCGTAGGCGACGACTTGCTCAATGATACAGGCATCATCACCTACATTGGTAGAGCGTGTCAACGGCAGACTTAACGCGGTACCCACGCCCTCCGTGGAATTCGCTTCGGTGGGGGAAGTAGATAAAATAGACAATTCTCGTTGTATTACTTTATCCTCACTGCGTGGAGGAAGTGATGTGAGAAAAGGAGAAGAATGCTCGTACGTTGACCGCCATTTCTGTCGTTTTTTTCCGGAGTACAAGGAAGTAATAGGAAGTACCTTACGCGACGTCGGATACTCATCTTTCCGTGCTTCGTCAAACACTTTTGCTTGCAACATTTTCTCTACATAGGGCGGCTCTAAACGGGTGACCTGTGTGCGCAGCTCATCCAGCTTCGCATTGGGTGATGGTTCAATCTCTTCCTCGATCAGCCTGCTCTGGGTTCTTGCGGCCACCTTGAAGGCCAAAGCACGGCCTTTGTGCAAGAGCGTGTAGAGGGTTTGGGGGGTAATGCGGTCATCCAGGTTTATTGGCCTCTCCGCGTTCCCCTTTGCACGACCGGGCAACTCCGCCTCCATCTGGGTGGAGGGTTCCGCGATGAGTGGGAGGTTCCTGCAAAGCATTCCCACGGTCTCCTGGTGAACTGCCGCCGTTGAGGCCTCCACCTCATTCTGTGATTCCTTTCCCGCACTTGCGGTGGGGCGAGTCACGGCCAACGGCACCTTGGCGTACAACTGCTCCCTTGGCTGCGTCGTGTAGTGGAACCGCAGACGATTCATCAGCGGATCTTCTGGCACCCCGGGCGGAAGCCTGGCCGCGCGTTGGGTTTCCACCAGACTTGGGATGCTGGTGCTGCTCAGCGTCGTTTGCCGCGGCTGCGCTGCCCCCAGCGTGACGATGCCGACGGGCCCTCGGTCGGAGGACTTGGAGCTGTCCAATTCGGGTGG
>NW_021704457.1:17722-18470 GCF_003719485.1 Trypanosoma conorhini | reverse complement strand
ATTATAGACGGCATGCTGACGCAGCGCGAATTGTCGTGGCAATCTTGCTACTGTAGCTGTTTTCCCCCTTTACCTTCCTTTTGCTCCCCCCTCTCTCGTTACTGCCCCGTATTTGTGCAGTTGCAGGCCCTCATTGAACAATCCCACCGGTGAGTGTATCTCTTTGATCTCCTGCGTGGACCTGAGAGCGCCCAGATGACGTGGCTTAGGCGGTGTGCGGGCGGCCTGCGGCGATGAGGGAATTCCAAAATACTACTGCAGCTCTGGCGAGAGGTGCATTGCTCTATGACGGCCGCATAGTTAATCCATTCTCTGAGCAGGCCTCTCTCTCTCTCTCTCTTTTCCTTGATGCGCACCCTGATGAAATTCCTTAATGCTGTGTGACGTACTCCCTTATGACACTGGGCGCTGGCAGAAATGCCCGCGTTCCGACTGTTGATTATAGACGGCATGCTGACGCAGCGCGAATTGTCGTGGCAATCTTGCTACTGTAGCTGCTTTCCCCCTTTACCTTCCTTTTGCTCCCCCCTCTCTCGTTACTGCCCCGTATTTGTGCAGTTGCAGGCCCTCATTGAACAATCCCACCGGTGAGTGTATCTCTTTGATCTCCTGCGTGGACCTGAGAGCGCCCAGATGACGTGGCTTAGGCGGTGTGCGGGCGGCCTGCGGCGATGAGGGAATTCCAAAATACTACTGCAGCTCTGGCGAGAGGTGCATTGCTCTATGACGGCCGCATAGTTAATCCATT
>NW_021704457.1:13569-17105 GCF_003719485.1 Trypanosoma conorhini | reverse complement strand
CTCATTGAACAATCCCACCGGTGAGTGTATCTCTTTGATCTCCTGCGTGGACCTGAGAGCGCCCAGATGACGTGGCTTAGGCGGTGTGCGGGCGGCCTGCGGCGATGAGGGAATTCCAAAATACTACTGCAGCTCTGGCGAGAGGTGCATTGCTCTATGACGGCCGCATAGTTAATCCATTCTCTGAGCAGGCCTCTCTCTCTCTCTCTCTTTTCCTTGATGCGCACCCTGATGAAATTCCTTAATGCTGTGTGACGTACTCCCTTATGACACTGGGCGCTGGCAGAAATGCCTGCGTTCCGACTGTTGATTATAGACGGCATGCTGACGCAGCGCGAATTGTCGTGGCAATCTTGCTACTGTAGCTGTTTTCTCTACTCTTTTTGGGCTTTTTCTTGTTCGTGCTATTTTAGTTTTCTAGTGCCCTGTTATTTATTTCTTTGTTCTTTTTGTTCTTTTTTTCTATTATAGAATATATTCGTAGGGAAGGATGAGCGCTTGTGACTATGTTCAACCAATGGTGCCGCAACTGGTCGCGGCGCTCATGGAGGCGATAGCGCAAGCGAATTCTGTTCGGCAGGAGGAATTGGTGGCGGCGGTGAAGATACAATCAGCGTACCGCATGTGGAGGGAGTTTCGTACGTATCGAGTGGTGAGGAAGGCTGTGGTGTGTGTGCAGCGGATGTATCGTGGCCACATGCAGCGCAAGCGTGTGATGAAGCGACGGGAGGAGGCGGAGGAGTCGCATGAAAGGGCTGTCTACGAGTACTACGCAACACGCATCCAGGCTTGCTTCCGTGGGTACTATGTGCGGTGTCATGTAGACAACTTCTTCGCCAGGAAGCTGTACATTGAGGAAACGCTGAGGGTGTCTTCAGAGGTGCGGGAAATGGCCACGCAGCTGCACCACGCTCAAGTCGAACGGGACGCGGAAGCACGGCTAACACTTCAGAAACAGAGCTACAAGGAGGCGACAGAGAAGTTGCACCACCTGGTCTCAACGGTGTCTGTGAGTGGCGTCTACAGGCGCCCCATGGTTCCCTGTTCGACCATGTCTGTTTATGGATCAAGCGTTGAAGGTGATATCAGGCATAATAGCGAGGCGGCGTTGCGTCCGCAGCACATACGAAAGGTGCGGGAGACGTTAAAAACGGTTCTGAAAGAACGGCAGAACAACGGGGGAGTGCCTGCAGCTACCGGGGAGGGTTATTCCACGTGGCCCAATCAAGGGCGAGTAACCGATGATGCGAAAGGGCGTGACAATGTTTCAAGCTTTCGCATATTTCGTGGTGCATGGAACCGTAGCCGCATAGATGGGCGCAGTTTGCCTCCCATCACAAGCTCCTCCGCGGGAAATGGGAACAAGCACCTCGGCAATGTTGTACAGCATTCATGTATAGATGCTTTTGAGCCTTTGTACGATACCGAAACGGCCGCTTTGCTGCGTTGCGTAGACACCAAAGAGATACAAGCCCTGCATGGTACCAAACCGTTTGTCGTTCCCGCCCCCAGGCGTGTGCCACTTTAGAAAATTCAAAGGAATTGCAAGAAAGTGTCTATCACTGAGTCAACTACTTCAGCAATGTAACTATATTTTATCAGCAACAGAAGACGTTGGCTTTCTTCTTTCTTATTTTTACTTTTTGTTTTATTTTGATGTGTTTTACCCTTTTATGCGTTGGCTGCAGCAGTTGACCTTTGGTTTCAGCGTGTGCGCCAAAATAAAATACAAAATAAAACATAATAATAGTAATAGTGACGCTCCATGTTGCCCCCACGCGTGCATTGGTTTCCTTTGCGTGAACAATCTATTAGCTTCCTTTCCTTACCTACTTTTCTTGTTTGCCAATTTGAAGAGGCTGTTTTTTTGCGCCGTTGCATTTTGTGCCAGTAGGAGTTACTCTGTGAAGCAGCAACGGAAGGTCGGTTTTGACTGTATCTCTCTTTCTCTTGGTAGTGGAGAGGGAGGCACCAATGGCGCTCTCCTCTCTCTCGAAAGGGGTGGAGACCATCGCGTTCGCAGATTCCGCGCTCCCTGCGGCGATGAGCTCGGAGCAGATGCAAGAAATCGTGACCAGCCTGGAACAGATGACTAGCGCAGAGGGGCGGCCTTGTGCTTGCCACTTCTTTGGAAAAAAATCCGTCTGCGCCCAAATAAGCAGTTTTCTGGTTTCACGGGGATGCCCATCACACTTGCTTGTGGAGGGTGCCTTTGTCGCCGCTGGCGAGCACTCAGAGCTGGGGAAAATGCTGCAGTGGTTCGCCAGCGCGGTGGTGGGGCTGTTTGTTGACGGTGTAAAGGGCGGAGTGACGTTCCCGCAGGCGTGGGAGGAGGCGATGCGGGAGCGGCCCGCACTCGCCCCCCACACCTTCGAGTTGCAGGGGTTCGCTGCCTTGTTCTCCTTCCTGCTCTGCCAGCTGGCGGCGGTGGAGGGGACAATGAGTAAGAGCGGGGCAAGTGGTGAGGTTGCCGCCGCGCATTGCGTGTCGCCGCGCGACAGTCGCAAGAAGCTACAGAAGAGGATTCCCCGCGAAAACGCCTCGGGGCTGCATAACCTCGCGCAGGAGCGTACGGCAGGACGAGCCCTGGCCGCAGCTAGCAACAGTGACAACGGTGCCGTGACCAAAGGTGCAGCTATCACGGCAACAACAAGGACGACGACGATAAGAGCATTATTTGCTGGTGTGGGTCAACCCACCGCGTTGCCGCAGCGTCCAGCAGGAAAGACGTTAAAAATGAAAAATGTGCAGCCGTTGTGGAATCCTGAGGGAGCCACGGGTTCCTTTGAAGCACTGAAGCCAATCGTGCCGCCTCCTAGTTTGCAATTGTCCACAATTAACGCAGCTAAAGAGGAGCCTTTAGCAAACATACTTCCACCAATGCCGATCCGACAACAGATTGCTAACAGTGGAATTATTGGACCCGACCCTAGTGAGGGGTCGTTGTCCCATTATTCCAAGTGGCAGAGTGAAAACTTGGCGCAGAACGATGTGATAATACCTCCTCTGGCTATTCGATCCAAAACTACGAGTGATAAAGCTGGGGACGTGGATGCAGAGGTGGACGCGGATAGTGGGCCATGCACTTTTCCCGGCTTACCCAACCCTCAGGGCGATAGTTTACTCACGGAAGAAGCCCCCGCACTGGTGCGACGGCGGCGGCTGCTCTCCTCGGGTCGGCCCACTCCTTTAAGGGAGGAGGACATTCAACAAAGGATGCGGGCCCGAGAGCTGCGTAGAAAGTACGGGGTGAAAAAGATAGTCAACTATGCAGAGAGGGACCTAGAAGATGTCAGGGAGCAGATGGAGCGAATGCGCGAGACACTAGATGCGGAATGCACTCCGAGTTCGGGTGCAACATGAGGGGCAGTGTGAGGAGCTGCAATTATGACCCTATGGCGGAGTAACTGATAATGCAAAGAAAAAGAAGAAGAGGATAAAATTACATGTATGCGTGGTTATGTGGCTGTGAGCCTTTTAAGCTCGATAGACTTTATTAGTTTCTGTCTTTGTATGTATATGGCGGGGATCGGGAG
>NW_021704457.1:4293-13544 GCF_003719485.1 Trypanosoma conorhini | reverse complement strand
TAAACATGTATTTTCAGTAGTATCCTAGCGTTCTCCTTTTTTTTTTCGCCTCTCCACTCTTGCTCGAGTTTCTTGTGACCCGTTTTTTTATTCTTCTTTTTTTATCAAAATTGTGGTTGTGCTTGTTTTTTTGAGGTTGCATTTCTCCTGGTATCCTTGGCTTTCATCAGTTGTAAGAAGTAGTTGCCTGTAAATCCTACGTTTTTTTTTTTTGCTTTGTTGTTGTCCGTCTGGTTTTGTGTGTGTGCGTGCGTGTGTTTTTTTGCTTGTGTGTACCGCAACCCCTCCCCCCCCCCTTTTTTTTTTGCTTTCGCGTGTGTCCTGCCCCGTCGGACGGTGCGCACATCACTGCTTGTGAAGGGGGCGCAGGTTGCATAGGGCCGATGCGTGCGCATTGCCCACGGATCAGCGACCCATGATGCCGCCGGGGGTTGGCGGTTGGCCGCCTTATTGTTCTGCCGGGGCGCCGTTGCTTTTGAGTCTTTGGGGATCTATAAGCTTGCCTCTCTGTGGCGCACGGCGTGGGAATACGTACACCATGTACCGCCCCGCGAGGTCGATGCATTCTCAAAGCACGCCCAGGTGTTGCGGATAGAAGAATTAGAGCCCATTTGGCTGCGTGAGCCTGAACGGGCGTCTGTCACTGCTGAGAGACTCTGCGTCAGGCTCTGCGCTGGGCGGCGGCGGCAGACGGCTCCGTTGGGGCACCGCGCTGCTGGTGTCTCGCCTGCCGAACAGCGCATACGGGGTGCGCAACTGCCTTTTCACCCTTTAACCCTCGTCCCTTGGGCAGCAACACCGAGTCGTAGAACACAAAGACGCACATAAAATGAAGGAAAAACGGGGGAAAAAACGGAGGGAACACTGGAGTTGAAACATGTGATGTTTTTCCCTTTTCGTTTATTCGCCCCACACGCACACAAACATGTGAAAGCGTTTGGCGGGAAGGAAGAGCAGCGTCGAGCAAACACGTCACGCGTCAGTGCTTGGGAGAGTGAAGCTTTCTTCTTATCTATTCTTCTTATGTTTTCTTAGGCACGCTGGTGGGTGGGTGGTGGGTGGGAGGTCAATGAGGCGGTCTGTGAAGAGGTTTCGGCGCGGGACACGCCACGGCCTTCGATGGAAGCGTCGAGCTCTTCTTCTGACGCTGCTGCTCGTGGCGCTTCTCCTCGTGTTCAACGGAACCTCCGTCGCGCTGCTGCATCGTTTATTTTTTACTCGCAAAAGCGCCGATGACGTGGGGGTGGTTGCCCCCACGCCGCCGAAGTCGTGGGGGGAAGGAGGAGAAGCGCTGCGAGAGCGGAGTTCAGCGAACGTGACGGGCCCTGTTTCCGCACGCAGTCCCCCGGAGGCGCCCCAGGTTGGTTTTCTGAGGCCTCACCGTCGCCACCACTTGGAGGCCGTGTACTCCGCCGAAGGGTGCAAACCGAGGCTTGCTGGGCCGAACGCCGCGGAGGAGACGGAGCACGGGGATACGCTGATACGAGTGCAGTTCTTTAGGCCCCACTGCCGACCAGGGGTTCATGGCGGGAGTGGAGAAAGTGAGAAGCAACGAAGGTGCGACGATCCTGCAAGCCCCATTGTCGGTATCATGCCGCATCTCTCGACTGCCTCCTTCTTCCCTGAGGAGGTCCTGACGGACGAGACGGACGCACAACTGGGGCCCAGCAAATTGCAGAGTATTGTAGAGGAAGAGAAGGGGGGAGCAGGAGAAACGCGGTGGCGCGCGGCTTCCATGAGGTCGCACTCACTGCGGTGCCGACCGCGGGGTAACGCGAGTGCGGGCCGGAAACCAAACTGGGTGTGGGATTCCGGTGCGTTTCTTGTAGACATCTCACTACGCTTGTCAACTGCGAAGGGTGAGTTATCAGGTGGTTTGAATGCAAACTTTTCTTTCAATCCAGCGTATCGAATGCACTTTTTTGGACTCCCATCGCATGCAAAAGGAATGCGGCTATCAGACGAGGGTGAGTATCGCCTTTTTAACCAGTTTCATTTTGACGAGACCAGCACATTGGGCACAAGTAGGAGCGGCACAGTACCGCTCTTGTACGCAGTCGGGCGCGTACCATATCGTGACGGTACAACCGCAACGGTTGGCTGGAGACGACGCGCAATGGGCATTCTCTGGCTTAACGGCTCCCCATTGCAGGTGCGTATGTCAGCAGCAGCGGCAGGCGGTGACGGAAAAACAACCCTGTCGTTCAATAGCACAGCAGGTGCTACTCGTGTATATCTGCTGCCAGGTCCAAGAGCCGAGGATGTTCTTGTGCAGTATTACACCTTGACAGGGTTTCCGATGATGCCGCCCCTCTTTGCGTTGGGCTACCACCACACACATCGGGGGTACAGAACAGCAGACGACCTGCTGAAGGCGAGCGCTGCCTTTTTACAGGCGCAAATACCAGTCGACACGCTTGGCATGGGCTTCTACTACGCAAACGGCAAACACATTTTTACTTGGAACCGTACACGCTTTCCGGACCCGGTGCGATTACAGGATGAACTCTGGCGCCATGGTGGACGCCTCCTTGTTCTCTCCACTGTGCCGTACTTGCCAGTGGACTCGCACTTCTCTCTCTACCTCGAAGGCAGACGACAGGGGTTCTTCGTCACGAGAGATCCGGATACAGAAGTTATACTCGTGGACAATTCCCAGTCTGGTGCAAGGGTGTGGGTTGACTTTCTTGATCCACGTGCACGGCGGTGGTACGGTGGTCTATTTAAGTACAAACGTTTTGTTGGTTCCACAAACCACACGTTTTTCGCCTTGGAGGAAAATGAACCTTTTGTGCAGGGTGGTGTGCAGATGACACTTCCCATGAGGGCTGGTCACCGAGGTGCCGTCCCCCATGCGTTTGTCCACAACTTGTACGGCTTGCTGCACACCATGGCTGCTTACGGGGGCCAACTGCGACGGACGCACTTCTACCGCCGGCCGTTTGTCATTACACAGTCGTACTTTGCGGGCACACAACGTTACGCCGCCGTGCGCCTGGGGTACAGCACGGCTTCCTGGGCTCACCTGCGTTCCAGTCTGGCAGTCTGCTTGGCGCATAGCATTATGGGCATTCCGTTTGTCGGTGCCGATGTTGGGGGGTTTTTCTTTCAAAACATCGGCGACGAGTTGTTGGTGCGGTGGTACCAACTCGCCGCGTTTTATCCTCTGTTTCGCAGGGATGCCAGCGAAGACGCACCGTCCCGGGAAATATGGCATTTGGCGCCTTATGTGCGTGCTCGTATTCGTGACGCCGTGCGGTTCCGCTACACCCTCTTGCCTTATCTCTACACACTTTTCTGGAACTCCCATCAACGTGGCGATTTGATCCTTCGACCGCTGCTCTTTGTGTATCCGCAGGACCCGCTCGTCTATGTGGAGCCGACGCTGCTGGGCCAACAGTTTTTTCTCGGCCCACATCTCTTTGCGGCGCCGGTGTTAACTCCTCTGAGTTTGGGGAATACAGCGCACACCCTGCAGATGCCGCGCGAGGAGTTCTATGATTTCTGGTCGGGCGAGTTTGTGAGGGCAGGGACGACGTTGCAGCTTGCAAAGAATATTTCGTCCTCCCTCCAGTCTGAGGAGGCGGTCACGCCGCTTTTCCAACGGGTGGGAACAATTCTGCCAACATTTGCGCTTGCGAGTCAGGTGCGCAGCACACATGATGCGGCGAACTACACTCTGACAGTTACGCTTCCCCCTCTAGAACGGTTTCTCTCCGGAGGCGGCGGCGGCGGTACCACTCCACTCCTCCTTGCGCAGGGCGAGCTGTTTGCGGACGGGGGCAGTAGATACATCAACTGTCATGCCCGCAATGTCGCTCACCATGTTTACTGCGCCCTTGCGTTGGAGTGTGTTCTCTCCCCCAGCGAGGGTGAGCTTGTGCTGCGATGGAGCCCCAGTGCGAACTCGTCATGCAGTGACGTGCGTCGCATGCTTCAAAGCGCCACAACAGGGGTGGCGGGCGCAGACGCGTTCCTCTTGACGCGTTTGCGCCTAATGTTTGCCACGCTCCCAGAAAGCGAGCGCGTGCTGCGAGTGGAGTCGCTGGTGGACGGCCGTCACAAGTCTTTTGCGGTGAAGCGGGGCACCCGCCCATTATTGGAGGTTTCGGACATGGCACTGCCACTGCTGGTAGAGGATCGCCAGAGCAGTGGTGACGGCAACCGAGTTCTCTCGCGACCAGTGACCGAGGTCCGCCTGAAGCTGAACACGGCCAACGTCTCACGTGGACCTGGTTTACCGACATAAAATACTCTCTCTTTCTCTTTCTCTTTTTTTTATTCTTGTGGTGGTGTCTCATACCTCACTTCTTCATGTGTGTATATATATAATATGTGTGTGAGTTTCCTCGCAGCTCCTTCGTGGATTTACGCGTGCGTGTGCGCCCTCTTCTCTACGTTCATCTTCCCACTCCCGCTCACCGGCCTCAATGAAGAAAGCAAAACAAACAACAAAAAAGGGGGAGGGAGGCGTACGCAACGCACATGATTGTCTGTGAGCCGTGGAGTGAGACGGTCGCAAAGTTTCTCTTTCCCCCTTTCCCCAAACCCAGCGCACCAGGCATTGCCCCGGAAGAGAGAGATGGGTCTGTTCTGACGCTTATTATTATTATTATTATTATCTTGTTTGGAGGCCTGTGGTGCGTAGGCAGCATTACTATCTTTTTTTTGTTATGTGTATTGGTCTCCTCTAACTCCCTCTCTATAATGAAACGAAAAGAAAAGAGCGTCACCGGCACGAGGGTGTTTGACCGACAGATGTGTGATGTGGAGCAGCATCGTGAGGTGAAGACGTCTTCCTCGCGGCAGCTGCAGGCGGTAAGAACATCAGAGCTTCTCGAGCGCATCCGTGGCAATGATCCGACGCTGCGGAGCCTGCGCGTGTCTCCTGAACTCCTCAAATCACCAGAAGTCTTGAAGGCGCTGCTGCGGAATAACAGCATTCGCAGCGTTGTTTTTGTAAATACGATCCCAAAAACGGTTTCAGAGGCAGCGTGGGCAAGGTTTCTTGCCTGCCTGTTTCATCTACCACTGCACAGTATTAATGCAGGAGGTGGCATGCAGTTGCCAGCGCATTTCATGAGGCACTTGCTGGAGCTTGTGGAGTATTCTTGTGGTGTTGGACGGGGCTGTAAATGGCTCCCAGAGGAGAGTGACATCCTCAATGTAAAAGCTGCAGCGCCAGCAGCAGATGGGGTTGCGAGTGCGGCGGCAAACTTTGTTGCGGATGACTTGAAGGCTGAGGCGGCATTGCAATTCCTTGACCTGTCGGGAAGTCACATTACGGAGTCGCATGCAAGATGGTTGGCGCGGACGCTGTTCCATCCTCGATGTTCGCTGCGGCATGTTGACCTTTCAGAGTGCCTCCTGGGCACTGTGGGCCTACAGAACTTGCTGCTGGAGGAGTCAGCTTTAACCTCACGCCTCACCGCTGAGGTCGTGGCTGCCACACAAATTGAGGTTTTAGACCTGCGGTGGAATGGCGTGACGGAGGATTTTGGCCTTCGCGTCTTTCTTGACTCCTTGGAGGCGTATTCCACCTGCATCACGTGTGTGGTGGCGCATGGGAACTACCTCTCTCCTGGATTGCACCAGCGACTCGCGGAGCGAAAGGCTAGGATGTGGCCAGTCATTGTGGGCCGGCGTCAGGCGAGGCACGCCGAGGCGGAGGAGCTGAAGCGCATACGACGGCGGAGGCAGCAGGCCGCTTATTCTTCTTCTTATGGGTCTGTGTTGAACCTCCTTCTATCTGTTGCCGCCGAGTCATCGTCGTCCTTTCCGTTTCTTCACCTGCTGGACTCTCTCCTGCGTATGGAGGAGTAAGGAGGGAAGAGGAACTGTTTTTGACAACTCCCCCCATTTTGCTTCGTTTCTTCTTATGTTCTTTACTCTTCTCTGTTCCAACAGCCCTTTACCAACAACAACCAAAAAAAAAAGAATTACCGTTGTGAAACTACCTTGTCTTTGTGACTTACCGCGTAACTGTGACAGCCTTTCTCTGCCCGCCACAAAATTGACAGTGGGACGAAGCAACAAAGCGGCACCAGCAACGAACGGGCGCGTGCATGTACAGTTGAACTGGTTTGAGCATTCTTTGCTGTTCCCCGCTTGAGCTGCGGATGTGACATATATATATACATATATAAATATCTGGGCACCCCCACGTGTCTCCACATACACACACACACACACTGCTTTTCTATGTCGCTCTGCCGCTGCATGTGTGTGTGTGTGTGTATACGGGATAGTTTGCGTCATTAACTGAGTAGCTTCTTGTTTCCTTTTTGGTTTTGTTTTCCGACCTTCTGACCATTTTTTTTTTCGTTGTTGTTATTGGTATTATTTCCGTTTTTTTTTTGGCTTTGTTTTAGCTTCTCACGCGGTCCCCATTTTGGCAGCCGTGGCCAAAACAAAAGTATTGGCGCCATATACTTAAATTGTTTTCATTTTGAAGGTGAACGGCGCCAATGCGGCGGAGTGGTTTGGCTGCGACGCGGGTCAAGACAGCAGGGCGGCTGGCGGCGCCGCGGCAGATGCCGTCCTTCAAGCCGGTTCCGTTCAAGCAGGAGAAGTTTCTTTCGATGAAGAGCCGCTCCGCGGAGACGTACTTCAATACACGGAAGCAGATTTTGAAGCGCTCTGCTGAAGTTCAGGCGCAGGTGCGAAAGCTGCAGCAAGACCATAGTACGGAGCGGGACGATGCATGCCGTGACCGCATACTCCTTGGCACTCCGCTCACGCCACACATGGCGGACGAAATAGACGCCTGGAACCGAAGCCTGAGGAACCTCGAGGCGCTACAGGGATTTGTGCTGAACGATGAGCTAATCTACGGTGCCATTTCAAAAAATATGCGACTAGGCGCGTTTCCTTATGCGTTGGATTGGTTAAGAAAATGCGCGCGAGAGCGTCGAATTCCTGTTTCCACTGTCGTGCTGCATGATCTGCGGGTATTTGTCGACTTTGTGCAGTCAGTGCTACCGGCAAGCAATGCGAGTTTGACGAAAGCCCACGAGGCTCTTCTTGGTGATGCGCTCACGATGGCCGGCGCAAGAGCACCAAACACCGCCGAGGAAACGAGTTCGGCTTCACTGCTGTCTTCCGATGAAGCGAGTGCAGACGAGACGGCTGCCACGCAGCTTGTGAACTCGTCACCGTACGTGCGATATCTCTTTAAGGAACTGTACATGCCACTGTGGGAGTGTCTATCGGAGCTAGGTCTTCTCCCGCCTGAGAGAAGTGAAGAAGCGGAGACGGACTGGGAACAACTGCTGCGGTCGGCGCAACGTGACGACGTGGTCTTGGATTTGCTTGGCCGTCTTTGCAGTTGCTCCTGCGGTGACGCTGGTGCGTTTTCCCTCACTCCCGCGTCCTCCGCGTCGGCCTCGCCTAATGCCACGACCGATGGCGGCGGTGAGTTCGCGCCAACGGCTCTCCAGGCCTACACGGAGCTCCTGCTTGCCCTTCTGCAGTGTGCGGCGGAGGCCAAGGAGTTACACCTTCTCATTGAACTGCAGTTGATTTTTTGTATCTTGTTTCTTGAACCAACGCCTCGAGCCGAACCGGCGCCGGGTTGGAGACTCAAAAAGGGGATTTGGTGCAACACTGAGGCGGAGAAAGAATTGCTTAGCCGTTTTGCAAACGAGTTCCTCGCTGCTGCATACTATGGCCGGCTGGCACATCAAGGCGAGATCTCCCTGCAGTGTTGTATTCGCGCTTTCTCGGGTGATGTCCGCGATGCTGGGGAGGAGGGTGGCGTTGGCGCCAACAGCATTGAGGATGGGGGACAGGAGACAAACATAAAATGGGAGGAGCACGGCGAGGCGCAGGAGGGGGAGGGGGAGACTGCGCCATCGTCGTCATGCAGAGATGCAGTTGAGGTCGAGGGCTCCGTGGATCATTCCTCCTCCCCAACATCGTCGTTAGTGGTGAGACGGCAAACGGCCGTCGATGAGGTGTTGAAGCAGTTGCTACAGAATGAGGCATCTGCGCTCACAGAGGCGTCCATATATGCTGCTTTGGCGCTGGAGGACGCCGGGCTCATTCCCAACGGAAACGGCACGTCCACGTCGGCCTATCGCTTCTCGGCCGTAGAAGTGGAGTGGATGCGGCTACACTGCGATGTGTGCCGGCGGTGCCGTATTGGAGAAAATGTCACGTCTGAGTTGGAGGGATTTTTTCTTCCAGGTGGCGTAGTGGCGCGGAGCCTCGAGGCGAGCATAAGCAACGTGACAGATCAGCAGTGTTTCCTGGCATTGGTAGTGGAGACATTAGTGAGTGTGGTGGCGACGTCCACCACGCGTACGGCAGAGTGGTGGACGGTGATAGCTCGAACGATGGCGGAGCTGCTGCTTCGCATCGAGGAGGCTCGGCACCAACAGCAGGAGAATGGAGAAAAACCGTTGTTACTCTTGCCATTGTACAGTGCGGTGAGCGCCATGGTCGTCTTGTCACCTTTATTGGGGAAAAAGGGAAACCCTGCAAGCGCCGAAAGTGATGGGAGTGGGTTGAATGATACGGCTGTACTCCGCGATGATGTGATGCGGCTCATGTCAGACTTCATGCGGAGTGTGCTGAACCAGCCAACAAGTTTTGGGAATGCGTACAGTGTGGTGCTGGTGCTTCTCATACAGATGGAGATGTGGGAGGAAGCGCACCGCGTACTGTGCAAACTCGACGAAGCCAACGGGGAAGGGGGCGCAGCGCATGGGATCAGCAGTGTTGTTCTGGACCAGCGTGTGTGGGCTTGGATCTTTCGGACTGCCCGCGATGCGGGCCGAGCAGATATTTGTCTATTTCTGCGTCAAAGGCGTGAGAAGCTCTTTTACTAGCGCAGAAGTCAAGACGTTGAAATACTGCTGCTGCGACTACTGCTTTGAAGGCTCTGTTGTTGTTGTTGTTGTTGTTGTTGTTGATTGCAACTGTGGGCGGTGGGGTGTGTGGTCGACGCTCTCTCAGTTTGAGGGGTGTTGTGCCTAGGCCCTTTTGTGTTTGCCTTTTGGTTTTATTTGTTTATTTTTGTCGGCGTTGCTTCTTTCTTTGTTTGCTTGCTGATGTGGGGGGTTTGCTGTGAGTGAGCACGTCCAGTGTGCGCGGGTGTTGCCGCAATGTCGCCTGCGCGTTGTTGCCCGTTCCCCCTCTCCCTCCGTTCAATGCTTCCGTGGGTGGGGTGGAGTTCACATTGCACGCACGCATACGAGAAGAGGAAGAAGTTGGAAATGAAGGAGTAACTGAGAGAGAGAGAGAGAGAT
>NW_021704457.1:0-4192 GCF_003719485.1 Trypanosoma conorhini | reverse complement strand
CTTTGAAGGCTCTGTTGTTGTTGTTGATTGCAACTGTGGGCGGTGGGGTGTGTGGTCGACGCTCTCTCAGTTTGAGGGGTGTTGTGCCTAGGCCCTTTTGTGTTTGCCTTTTGGTTTTATTTGTTTATTTTTGTCGGCGTTGCTTCTTTCTTTGTTTGCTTGCTGATGTGGGGGGTTTGCTGTGAGTGAGCACGTCCAGTGTGCGCGGGTGTTGCCGCAATGTCGCCTGCGCGTTGTTGCCCGTTCCCCCTCTCCCTCCGTTCAATGCTTCCGTGGGTGGGGTGGAGTTCACATTGCACGCACGCATACGAGAAGAGGAAGAAGTTGGAAATGAAGGAGTAACTGAGAGAGAGAGAGAGAGACAGAGTCCTGGGGGGCGGCTGGTGTGAGTGGGATGCCCTGCCGGGTGTCCTTGTGGAGTTGTTTTGGCACGGACGGGTTGTTACTTCCCCACGCCTCTTCTTTTTTTTTTTTGACTTCTTTCTCTTTCTTTTGCAACTTCGTTTGCGCAGTACGGCCCGTTGGCAGTGGTGTTGGGCGTCGCATGCGTCGCACGATTGCCGCGCTCACGGCGACGCCGGAGCGTTTCTCCATTTTGGGCACAACCTACGCGAGGCCCAAACGCAACGGCTTCGGACGCGGCAACAAGATGCGCTCCAAGCCGAGCGACAACGTGGCGTGGTACGACAAGGGGCCCGTGGAGTGGCTGCCGCGGCCTGTGCGCCTCACCTACGACCACCTCGACCAGCTGCGCCACTGGATGATGCGAGAGACGCTTGACGGCAAGACGGAGGAGTTCAACCGCATCCGTGACATGCACCGGGAGTGGTCGCAGCACCCGCTAATGCCGGTGCTCGGCGACGTCGAGCCAAAGTTTCCACTGAATCTCTTCAAGCAAAATCACAGAGCCAAGCGACGTTTTTTGGTCCGCTGGCACAAGGCAAATACCCCGGCACACTGGCTCTGGCTGCCGCGGGGGCCCACCGTTCTCACCCCGCTGCACCACACGAACCCCTCGCAGTACCCTGAGAGTTGGCGGCAGATGGTCCGCAAGAAGAAGTAGTTGGCAGGTAGCTAGCGGCATCGCAGAGGACCTCCTCTTTGGCTTTGACTCTGTGTGAGTAGGTGAGTCTGCCCGTGGTGGTGATTCTCACTCCCATTCATCTCTTGGCTTTGCTGTTCTTTTTGTTGTTGTTGTTGTTGTTGTTGTTGTTTTACGCTGATGAATTGTCCCTGTGGTCCCATTCCTTTTGGTGCGACGGCTGCCTTTCTTATTTCCTCTTCTTCCTCCACCTACATTTGGCGTGCCCCAATGCCGGGCACCTCTAGGCAAAAGCCCCCCACTGAGGAAGTTAAACAGAGCAGTCAGGCCAAGTAACAAAAAAAAAACACCATAACAGCGGAAGGAACGAAAGAGAAAAGAAGAAAAAGAGACGGGGCGGAAAGCGACAACAAGCGCGGCCGCCATATCCACGGAGCACACAGCAGTAGAGGGAGCTTAAGAAGGGGAAGCAGGAGGTAGAGGCACACTGCAAAGAGGAGAAAAATTTGAAGTATGGATGCATCTCATAGACTTCGCGAGGCGGTGACGATGCAGTTAGACTGGGTGACCGTCCTGCTAACTGAACGCCGTCGTCCGTACACCTCGTGGAGAATAAAGCAGGCGGCTTTATTTGCGTTCATGCACTTCTGTTTTTTGATGGTTTTCTTTGGCCATTTTGTTCACCAAATCGTGACTTGGGTGCTCGCGTTTTTGCTGCAGACGGCAGCACTTTGCATCTCCATCTTTCATATTGCGATTGTCACGGACTACGCGGACAGAATGAACAACGCAATGGAACTTGAGCAGCAACTCAACCCACTGATCATTGCGGAGTTGAGTATTCGCTGCTTTGCGTTGCTGCATTGCGTCCTGATGGGTGGCTGGATAATGATGATCGCCAGTCTGTTGGAACTGGTGTACGACTACTGGATTTTTAGGAAAGGGGACTTAATTGTAGATGCAACAACGGCGTGGAAAAAACTTGGTGCTCTTGAGATTGACTCGCGCGTGCGTTTGGTGTACCAGGCGTTTATGGTGGTAGTTGCAATCTTAAACCTCGTCCTCTCACTGATGTCCATGTGACTCCTTCTTGTATATTTTTCTTAAATGCCTTTTTTTTTTGCGCCGCTTTACTTCGGGCGGTGGCAGTGGCGTCGAGGCGTTACGACTTGCAACTGAGCTCGATGATCGACGGTTTGTAAATCTTTGCTCTGGGCCGTTTTCCCTCTTCTGGTTGTATAGTGTACGGCTCACGCTGTTTACACGCATGCATACACGACCTGCATGCATATGTGATGTGCGTGCGTTTGTGGATTAGATGTGTGTCACGGAGAAGGAAGCGGAGGGAGCCTGTATAAAGGGACGAGCGAGGTGAACTCAGGGAGCAACTTTACCTCTAGCTTTGGCCGCATCTTTTTACTGCTGCCGTTGTTGTTGTTGTTGTTTTTACTGACACGTATTTCCATGTTGTTTAACCGTCCCACATCCTCCCTTCACTGTCTTTTTTTTTGCCTGCAAAAAAACAATACACACACACACACTTGTGCTGCCCATAAGGGAACAAAAAAAAACAGGAAAACGGAGAGAAGTCGTTGTCTTGTTATGTCGAGCATGCCGAACAGGAGAACATTACACAAAAATAGAATGGCGCCTTGCGTGCGTGTTCTCGTGTTTATCACATCGGTGGCTTTTCTCGCGTGCTCATGCGTTCTTTGCGTTGTTCCCTTGTTCCGACACAATGATGGGGATGTGCACGCGGTGCAAACGCTGTGGCTGAGGGAGTACGAAGTGGGGTCGCAGAAATTCACCGAATATGTGCGAGACTCCGAATGCGGTAGTTTTAACACCGCCTTTCAGTTGATGGAGGGTGCCGCCGTTGCCTCGGTCGGACTAGGTGTCGGTTTAACTCTTCTCTCAGGGCTGCAGCTGGTGCGACCTGGTGGGTGGGAGACTCGGATGCCGTTTCTTGTCTTGGTGGTGGCGTCGTTCATAAGCATGCTGATCGACTTTGTGCTTTCCCTGCAGGCTTGGGAAAACGGCTTCTGCCAAAATGCCCCACAAGTTTCACAGATGGTGAATGCCTACAAAAAAAATAACTGGACGCAGGTGGAAGGGTTTGTTCTTGTCTGCGTCAACTTTTCAATGAGCGTCATCCTCTTTTTCATGTTATTCGGCACGTGAGGAATGCATTCGCGTGCTGCTACCTGCTGCTACCGAGACACGAGCCAAAGGGCGAGGCGACAAGAACCACCTTCATGTATATATGCATACGTGTTTATTTATATATATATATAAACACGGTAGCAATAAATAGGAGAGAAAAAGATAAAAAGGAGTGGGTGCTATGCCAAGAGTTTCTTTTTTTTTTGTTTTGTAACCTTGCGTATTTTTTCTTGTCAATGGACATATTGCGGGTGTGGTCTTTCTTGTTTCCTCTCTTTTTTTTTTTCATTCCGATATTCAATTGCAACTGTCCGTGCACAGGGCCGTATCTGTCTTTTCTCGCCTTCTGTGTACACATGTAGAAGGGTGCCAAGCAGATTGTTTATTTGTTAATTTTATGCTTTCTTCCTCCCTGGTTTCCTCCCTACTTTCTGTGGGGTCAGTAGGTTTACTCGTTTATGTGCATTTACATTACTGCTGATGCCCGTTGCCCCTTTCCCCGCGAGAGAAACGCTCTGACGTACGCATACACACAGGGAGCGAGTAAAAGCGAAATGTGGATATGAATGTAACTGCACAGGTGTACTGACGCAAATGTGGCAGTGTCGGATTCCTGTGTTGTTTTACTGGTGAAGTTTGCGGGGGGCAACGTGGGGCGATTGAGGGTTAACCTGCCGCGTTGTATTCGCGGCAAACTTTCTTTTTTAATTTTTCCTGGGTGTTATCTGTGGTGGATTCTGAATCCGTGCTGACAGGGACTCCCGGAAGCGGTGCCGTGTGCATTTTTTTGATGTCATTTTATTACTATTATTATTATTATTATTATTATTATTGGCGGGAGGGGGCGGGTGGGTGGTTTCATTCTTTCTGGCCTACCAGCTGTCGTCGAGTGAGGCCCGCTCTTTTCTTCTTTCTCTGTGCGTGTGTGCGTGGTCTCGATTCCCCTCTCTCTCTCTCTCTCTCTCTCCCTCCTTCTTTTGTAGTTAT
>NW_021704482.1:5984-17818 GCF_003719485.1 Trypanosoma conorhini | reverse complement strand
ACTGATGGTAGAGCACGTGCAGGATAAATGCACACTGAAAACAAACAATCGTGACGAAGCCCTAACATGGTGGTGGTGGTGTTGGTGCGAGAGGCGTAGGAAGGGGAGCTGCAAAAGGCAAAGGAGGTTCTGTGTGAGGCACGCGCCGCAGAGGCGGTGGGAGTGTGAATTGGACTGCTTGTACAAGAGCTGTGAGGCCGGCAACATTGAAGAGCTCCTGCTAATTGCCACAGTTCATTGACATCCGTTTGCTGTAGCTGTGTATTTATGTATGCTTGGATAAATGTGACTCTTGTATTTATTCGTATTTTTTTTTTGCTTTAGTGGATTACACCCTTATTGCCCTTTTTATCATCTTCTTTTCCCCGCATTTGGCTGCTCTCTGGTGTTGCCGCTACGTTGATGTATTTATTCTTCTTGACGTTACTAGCGTCCTCGTTTCCCCTCCTCCCCAGCGTGTTTTGTTCCCTTTGGTAGGTGACTGGGCCGGCTGGTGGCAGTAGCGTTTGTCTCTGGCCCGGTGTTGTTGTTTTTTTCATTGGTGCCCCGTACATTTCTGTCGGATTCGTTGCGCAGCGGCGAGCCCGGGCCGCATTCACCGTTGCTATCGTCGTCATTGCTATTCTCGCCAGCAGTGTGCTACTATCACTACTGTCCTCGCAAGGGGCGCCGAGGAGCGGGCGTGCAAGTTGTGAGTTGCGTGTTGGAAAAAAAAATGGTGCTGGTGCTCGTCGTTGGCGACCTGCACGTCCCACAGCGCGCTGCGGCCATACCGGAGGCCTTCACCCACATGCTAGCCCCGGGACGCATCAACGTGGTGTTGATGACGGGGAACACCGGCTGTCGAGAGATGCACGACTACTTCCGCACAATCGCGCCGGAGGTGTACTGCGCCAAGGGGGAGTTTGACCGCTGGAGCCACCCCCAGTTGCAGGAGACACACCTGCTCACGGTGGAGGACCTAAAGATTGGCCTCATTCACGGACATCAGGTGGTGCCTTGTGGCGACAGGGATGCCCTGGCGATTGTGCAGCGTAAGATGGACGTGGACGTCCTCGTTTCCGGCGCCACCCACCGCTGCAAAACTTTCGAGTTTGACGGCCACCTCTTCGTCAATCCCGGCTCCATTACTGGGGCCTTTACCCCCACACATCCAGACGTGGACCCCGCCTTTGTGCTACTCGACATCAAAGAGAAAACGGTGACCTCCTTTGCCTACGTGTATAAGCCGCGGGAGGACGCCGGCGGCGAGGACTTCACAATCAAGCGGAAGGTCTGGACGAAGGAGTAGAGCGAGAAGTGCTGCTTGCAGCTTCTCGCCCAAAATGGAGGTGGGGCGGCGAAAGAGAGAGCGAAAGCGAGGGAGGATTGTGCCAAACTTGTGTTGCGCTGCTGGTCTCCGCGGTCCCCTCCGACTCCCATTTTCCAACTACCCTCTCGCCATTGTTGTTTTGTTTGTTTGTTGTTCTTTGTTTTTCTTTTTTCTCTGTCCTCGTCCTCTCCTCCGCCCCCGTGCGCCGCACGCACGCACGCCTTAGTCTCGCTTGAGGGCTGCGCCGCCACCAGCCGCAGGACAAGAAGGAAGCAATAAGAAGGGGACAGAGGCACACGCGCCAGCACAAAACAAAGTGCAAATACACACACACACACACACACAACAATAACAACAACAACAAGAAGAAGAAGAAAGGGGAAAAAAAGGAGGCAGGCAGCGCCCCAGACTCATTTGCGTCCTCGCCGTTACTCACCACAGCACCTCTCTCCGTGGGGAACTCCAACTTTGACTCTGCCGCCGCCCTGAACAGCAATGACGGAGGTGTCGTACAGCTACTCACGGCCCCGCAGGGAGTTTGGGCGGATGCCGGAGTTTCATGCCAACGAGGGAGAGATCCTCAGCGACATTCCACCGAATCGCACGGTGAAGAGTTATTACACCAAACTTGACCCCTGCGAGACGGAGATTCAAAATGTGCCGTCACTGTCAGAGACAAGCACCAACACGGAGCGCATTCAACTGCGTCACCGCGCTCAGTCCCACCTCGAGGGTGGCTGGCCGCACGGCGTCGACCCCACCGAGTTCGAGGAAAAAATGAAATACTGCAAAAAGGTGGAGCGCGAGGAGAGTTACTTGTCGTCGTGTCGTCGCCTCGTTCAGCAGTGCACGGACAAGTATATTAAGCAGAACAACGCCATCGACATTTACGGCTCCTACTTCGCGGAGGGTGCACCTCCAGAGGATGAGTCGCTGGGGCCTGCCGCTGCAAAGATTATCTCGGTCTTTAAAGACCCCAACACGGAGAAGCGGACAGCCGCGGCGATCTCATGGCAAAACGACGGCCGAAGGTTTGCGGTGGCCTATTGTCGGCTGCGATTTCAAGGCAACACCCCAACAATGAACACAAACTCGTACCTTTGGGATGTTATGAATCCGAACACGCCGGTTGAGACGCTGGTGACCCCTTCCCCATTGTGCAGCATTGAACATTACTCGAAGGATCCACATATCATCGCTGGTGGGAGTTGGAATGGCGTTGTACAGTACTGGGATACGCGGCAGCCGACACGCCCTGCCGCCCGCTCTCTTATTGAAGAGAGTCATAAAGATCCCGTGTGGTCTATCAAGTGGTTGCAGAGTAAATCAGGCGAACTACTTTCAGTCTCCACGGATGGTGAGGTGTATGTTTGGGATTGCCGAATCCCCGACAAACCGCTTGAGTTGCACAAACTTCCAGAGGACTCTCTAACGCTGCTGCCCAAAAACAATGAGGGAGGATCGAAGGGCATATTGGGTGGTCTTTGTCTGGACTACGACCCTCAGGTAGGTGGTCCCTCAAAGTACATGATTGGCACGGAACAGGGTACTATTCTTTCCTGTAATCGTAAAGGCAAGACACAGGCGGACAAGCTTGGCCCCAACACATTCAATGCACATCACGGTCCAGTCTACTCTGTACAACGGCACCCGTACTTTTCCAAGTACTTCCTTTCCGTGGGTGACTGGACGGCACGGATGTGGTTTGAGGACTTTAAATTTACGCCATTGTTTAGCACCTTCTATCACAATTCATATATTACCAGCGGTGCCTGGCACCCTGTGCGCCCTGGTGTATTCTTCACCACTCGCATGGACGGTTTTCTGGATCTCTGGGACTTGATGCTGCGCCAGTCCACCCCCTCCCTCAGTGTTCAGGTCTCCGACTACGCTTTGCACACGGCAAAGCCCACAGTGGAGGGAAAACACATCGCCGCCGGCGGCATTGACGGCAACGTGACCCTGCTGGAGCTCTCTCCCTCACTTTACACCGCCACGGCGGAAGAAAAGGTCGTCATTGGTCAAATACTTGAGAACGAAAGCTTCCGTGACAAGAACCTAGACCGTGCGGTGAAGGAGAAGCGTGCGCTGGCGAAGCAGCGGCAGCGCCGCAGCACACAAGTACAGAGCGCCGCAAGGGAGTCGGATAACGTGGAGGAGGCTCTGGACGCGATGACGGATGAATACAAGGCTGTTGTCGCGGAAGAAAAAAGCCGCGATATGCAGTCGCACGAAGAGTTGGAAGTTCAGCGGCGCAAACTACTAGAAGAGATTGGAGACGGAATTGAGTTTGATGAGGAATAGGGCGGGTCAATGACCCGCGTCTGCGTATGCAGCTATGTAAAAGACCACCACCAACCACAACCACATTCTCACCGCCTGCTTGGCTCCACTCTTGCATTGAGCGAGGGAAATGCCCATCCCACCCACCTCCTTTCCCACCAGGAACAGAAGGAAAGTGAAGGAGGAAAGAAGCAAATAGGGCGTGGATGTTTTGTTTTGTTTTGTTCTTTTTTGTTTTTGTTTGTAAGAAGAAATGCACAACAACAACGACAATGGCCAATAGACGAAAGCAAGGGGGAAGAAGCTTCGCAGGGGAAAAACCGCAAGACGCAACTGTGGCTCCCCAGTTCTCCATTCATTTATTCATTTATGAAGCGAGACAGGAAACGAATGTGGGCGGGCGATACAGAGTGAGAGTGTGTGAGAAGCGAAGGTGAAACGCGTGTTACTGCGACAAATTGCATAAATTTGTAAAATGTTGGAGTCGTTGTACCTTTTCTCGTGCCCTTTGCATGCCATGTATTGACGCTGCTACAACGGTTACAAGGTGGACGCTGCGCCACACCACTCTATCAGTTTGTTGCTTACTGCCTTTCTGAGTGGCCTCTCCCTGTATTCTTCTTCTCCCCCTCTTCTTTTTTTTTCTTCTCCATCCCGCCCAGTGTCGTCTGCGAAATAGGCGGCAAAAGAGACCGTCGTGGTAATCACAGCAACAGCAGAAGCCCAGAGGTGGCAAGCACACCCATACTCGTACATTTGTCTACGAGAGCAGGATGCCGCCAAAGAAAAGCCTTCCTAATCTGAACCACTTCATGGAGAAGCGGGTTATGGTGAAGCTCCACGGCGGCCGTTCCATCTCGGGAGAGTTGCGGGGCGTTGATCACTTCATGAGCATTGTCCTCTTTAACGCCACAGATGAAAGTCACTCGCCCAACAAAGAAGAGAACGGGGAGAAGATGCCTCTTGGCACAACAGTCATCCGCGGCAGCGCCATTGTAGACATTGTGGGGTTGGAGGCATAACGACCAGGAGTGCAGCACATGTTAATGGAGAGGGAGAGTGTGGCGCATACAGAGACATACACAACGAGAGGAAACAGCAACCGCAAGGAAACGAGAGGGGGGGAAGAAGGAGGTGGTGAAGGGGGAAGTAAGTCTCACAGTCATGTAGAGAGGCTGTGGTAAGACGTAGCATGGCCGCCATGACCTGATGAGTGCTGTGACAGTCTCCGTATTGAATACCACTCTTCAATGCTCAATGAAGCGGTGTCCGTACAATAAACTAAATCGAAAGAGAGAGGGAGAGAGGGAGGCTCAAACGATGACACGGATAAGGATGGTGGTGACTTCATTTTTTTCCCCCCCGTTACTTGTTGTTGTGCATGCTTTGGTTGAGAAGTCTGCTAGTCATTTTTTTTTTGGTCTTCTCTTCTTTTTCCTTGGATTTTTCGGTTGCTTTTCCTTTTATTCCCCCCCCCCATCCACGGGTGTGTTTTTTTTTATGCATGTCTTTGCGCACTTCCCTCCTCCTGCTTGGGGTTGGCACCACGGACAGCAGTACTTCCGCCAGCAGGACTTCTGCGTGCGACAAGGCATTAGAATTATATTACAAGCGAATACAGCTTCGTAGTGTGACGCAGTTAGACTCAACAGAATGACCGGCCTTGATACTGTGTGGATCCCCTTTGCGGTGATGTATCTTCTGTACCAAATCCCTCCCACGATGATGGAGGTCTATTCCTACTACAGTCGTGGGGGCTTGGTGAGCATTGAAGACATCAAGTACGACGACACCTTTATGTGTCATTTTCAATGGTTAAATGACAAAGACATCTATTTTAAAAGGTATTGTGATCGACCCAAAAGTGAAGCGGGCAAAGCATTTTTCTCGTGGCTTGATTGGAGTGCGGAGTCGTACGATCGTTCTATTTATGTGCAGCGAAGGAACCATGCTCGTCGTGACGGAGAAGTTTCCATTTTTAAGCGATACGTTTACGGACCCTTTGTCTTCAATTGGCCAAAGAAGCAGTGGCTTCGCGACGATGACGGCTGTGGGATGCGGATGCCTGCGTGGGGTGTAGGAGGTGAGGCGCGTGCTCGCGAGGAGTATGCTGCCGCCAAGGCGAAGGGTTTTGATAAACACTGGCATTACCAAATTATGCGCAAGATTCGCCGCGAGCAGGCGCGCAAAGCTTCAGCAGAAGCCGCAAAGGCGTAAGATGATGCTGACGCGAACGCACAAACAGAAGAAGAAAACTCACTCAAGAAGTAAAGAGAGAGATAGAGAGAGGATGATAGGTTAGTTTATTGCATACGTGAAGTTATAGTATAGGCGTCAGTAGTAAGAGCGTGCGGCGGGCTGTGCGGGGTGTGGGGGTGGGTGGTTTTTGGGATTGTGTTAACGCGTGCCACTGTTGCTCTAAAAAAAAGGGGAATAGTGGGTTGGCGGCGCGGCCGAAGGGAAGTTCATGTGTAGAGACAGATTGCTCTACTTCCGTGCTTCTTCGCCTGTGTGTGTGCGTGGAGTTCCTAGCGTGACGTGAACCGTGTTCACGTCTTTGTGCAGTCGGTGGGATGCCTCTGGTAGACCGTTTCTCGCTCAAGCCCTGCAACCTTCCCGTCTTGTGTTTTTGTTTTTGTTTTCGTTTTGTTTTTGCGACGGCGTCTCTGCTGCTTTTCCCGCCTGCCTCACACCACCGCTTCATCGAGTCTCTCTCTCTTTTTTTTTTCTTTTCTTTCTTGCTCTCTCCCTCGTCGCAAGAACTCTGGTAAGTGCTCACGCTCCATATTGGGCTTGCGCGGACGGCCCGAGCGGAGGCGCGCAAAACAGAACAAAAACAAAAAGAGGCAGCCTACACACATCACCAAGCAGCAACACACAAGCAGCGGGTAGCCGGGGGAAAAGGAATTTAAAAAAAGGAAGAGGCTGGAGTACCAGGGAAGAAAGCGAAGCAAAGAACCGGGGAGAAGCGAGGGAGAAAACTTGGTGCAGTTGCGCAGCCTGAAGGGGGGTAGGGAGGACATACAGGAAGAAAAGATAACAACAACAACAAAAAAAAGAGGCACCCAGGCGAGGGTGAGGGCGGTAAGGACAGGAACAAAACAAACAGGCGGCTGAGAGAGGGGTGGGGGTGCGGGCAGCGGGCCACAGCTGTACCACACACACGCCGAAGAGTGCGAGACCGGCGTAACGCGAGGGGTCAGCAATGGAGAGTTTTTTCAACCGCATTCTGATGGAGGTGGAAGGCGGCGTGGATCAGCGCAAGACGATGAAGGAAGTAGTGGCCACGCGCGACAACATCATTAGCGAGGATGAAGAACGTCAGATGGTAGGGCTGATGAATCTATGCAATCTACTAAACATGGCGACTTCCGTGACTATTTCAGCCATACGGCCAAGTGTTTTTGTTCCGCCTATATTGGCCTGTTTAAAGAAGGAGCACAATGTGGACTTGATGTTATTGGCCGCACGTGTCTTGACTTACATGGTAGACGCCATATCTTCTACGGTTTATGTGCTTGGGTCAGAAAATGGCATGGATGCCGTTCTCCAACACCTGCTGGAGGTGAAGGATATTGAGCTTTCGGATCAGTGTATGACGTGTGTAGAAAAATTACGCAGAGTTCTAATGGCGCTTTGATGGGTTTGCAGAATGGGGGGGTCAAGGCACTTTTAGCTTTTGTGGACTTTTTTAGCTCCTCGTCGCAGCGCAAGGCGTGGGCCAGTGCTGCAGCCATGTGCCGACGTGTGGATGCGACGACGTTTGACCGCGTTGAGGACTCGCTGAACGAGATACGCGCGCGTGTCAATCACGAGGATGGGAGGATTGGGGACAGGGCAATCGCCTGCCTTTACCGTATTATTGCGGGCGTCCGCGCAAACCCGGAGCTTGTGGCACGGGCCTACGGTGACGTCAGTCCGGCGCTTCTTTGTGTGCTCACGCGCAGCGACGTGACGGAGGGCACCTTTACGATGGCGCTCTCCCTCGTCGGCGCGGCGATCTCGTATAGCACGGAGGTCACGCGGAAGGTGATTGAGAGCGGCCTGATGGACTGCATGTTGGCGCTGATTACCAACCACTCCGAACAGCAGCTACCATCGCTGCAACAGCAGCAGTGGGGCTCCCCCACTGCAAGTCCGACGCTTCGAGCGTCAATTCCGCGGGAGAGTGCATTTCCGCAGGATATGCCGACGGAAATAAATTCAGCACCAACACCCACGACGACGGCGACAACGCTTCGCGAGAGGCGACTGACGATGGAGCAGACAAAGACACTTTGCATTGCGCTTGCTGGGCTGCTACCAAGGATCACTGAGGGTTACCTTGCCTACGGAAACATCCTTACAGAACTACTGGCGGAACGTAATCAGGGGATGATGCATCGTAGAGGATATTTCTCCCCAGATCTCGACTATGAGGAGGAAGAGGAGGAGGAGGATGGGGATGGAACCAGCATTGACGAGATTCGTTTGCGGATTCTGGAGGAGGGAATTCCGCTTGAAAAGAATCCCAACTTTGCAAGGTGCAATCTATCTCATGTATGCAACGAGTGCGGGAAGTTGTGCGTGCCTGGGGACTGGTTTCGCTGTAACAGATGTACCGACTTTGACTACTGTGGAGAATGTCTCTTGGAGGGGTGGGCTGAACACGGAGGGAGTTCGGCGTCGCACACATTCTGTGATATGCTGGAGGTAATTCCGGGCTTGAGCAGGACAGCAGCGCCTGCGACGACCAAGAAGAGCGTGGATGACGCGCTGAATACGGAGCGGAAGAACCTCTACAGAAATTGTCCCCAATTGCTGGACACCATACTTCGAGGACTTCCCAAGATGGTGATGCTGTTCAACGAGTCGGAGACGCAGATTGTGCGTAACCACAGCCTGGCCTTTATCGACCGCGCCGTGTGTCTGGCATCCCCGCAGCAGTTGACAAATAGTGGTCTCGTAGAGGCGGCCGTGTGTGAATTAATCGTCTCGGCAATCGCAGACCCCAGCCTTATCTTAAACGTTCAGGTGATGCTCCTCTGCCGGAAATTGCTGGAAAAGCTACCCATTGTGTATAAACAGGCCTTTGTGCGTGAAGGTGTTACCAACGCCTTGATAAAGGCGGAAGCGCAGAATCAGGCGAGCTCGCGACGTGTTTCCGAACGGCAAGAGGATAAACGCCCGCTTATTGAACGACTTCGCACCATTGCGAATTGGCGCGAGCTTGTTGTGGAGGAGGCGAAGAGTATGCTTGGCATGTTTCCCTCCATTGCTGACGAAACACACATCAAGCGGCTCGCCGAGTTTGTAAGTCTCATGGAGGGAGGTCGACTTCAGCAGGCCTTTGACGCCCTCCGATTTGCTCTCTTGAATGAGACTACTTCGTTTGAGCTGGCGTCAAGCAATGTCCTTCACGCACTGAGGGAAACGCTGACGCGTGCCAATGACGTCCGTGTCGTCGTGGACCTGGTAAAAACACTGGCAAAGGAGGAGCCAAATTCATCCTGTGCGCTTACACGATTCGTGCGACACCTTCAGACTATTCTTTCGCAGTTGGATCAATTTCGTCCCTCCAATTTTGGTGATGTGGACAGCATCCATGCGCACATCCCCGTGCATCTGGTTCCACACGCAGCTGAGCAGCAAAAGCCGAGGTCTTCTCTTTTGGCAAAGGGTGGCGTGCCACGACGTTCTCCTCCGGCCCTGTCTTCAAAAGAGCCCAGTGGGCCACCGCGCAGTACGCGTTTTTCCGCAACACGTGGAACCAGCGGCGTGAGTCCTGCCTCCACTTCGGCAGCTTCCACGTCAACTTCAACAAGAGCCCCCCCTGAGGGTCGAGATCTCACAGTAAGCCTTGAGCCTTTGACAAGCATGGACACTTTGATGTCGTTTGTGGCCTCCAACGTGATCTCTGGAGGCGCGGAAGAGAGTGGTGGTCGTCGGCGCATCGACGACGAGGACCTAGTGGAAGAGGTGCTCCCTGAGTTGCGTAAAGGAGGAACGACGGATTCCTCGTTGGCTGCAAAGAAGTTGGTGCAGGAAAAAAGCCAACAACGTGTCTACCTGCGGTATGAATCGCATGTATTGCCGCCCTCTATGACTATCCTGCAGGTGTTACAACAGTTTCATCCCTTGTCGTCGCCGTCCGGGGGGTCGTCATCCGGGAAGAAGAAGAAACGTAGTGGCCAAGGCAGTGGTACTTCGGCCAACACGAATGCAAATGCTACCACGAACACCACCACCGCCACTACGACTACGACGACTAGCACCACAACTGCAGCCTCCACTGCTTCCACCGGTGGCGGTGGCGGCGGTGGTAGACCCCGTCAACGTCATTCCACGGCGCACGGGTTGCGCCGTAGTGCGGGGGAAGCCATCACTATACACTACAGCACAGTCCCTTTTGGACCGGAGTACGCCGTGGAGCAGTCGCGATCCGTTGCGACTTGCGTTGCACCAACGGATGCTACTCGTGTGAGATTGCCTTCCAAAGATATCCGTCCACCTGCAGTGGTGGAGGTGATGCGGGCGCTGCATCAGGAATATCCATTTAGCAACTGTTTTCTCACCGCCGCTCAAAAAGATGTCCTGACGCTTTTGGGTACCGTTTACAAGGTGTTGCAATACTGGGGCGAACTGTTACTCCACCTGGGTTGCGCTGGGGGGGATGGCGGGGAGGGGAGTGTCTGGTCACCCTCAACCTCGCTCGGAGAGTTTGTCCACAAAAGGTTGAACAACAAGGCCCTGCGGCACAGCTCCAACCTTCTGCTTGCAGGCCAACACCTCACAACGTGGGCGGTGAATCTCGCGATGGACTGTAATTTTTTGTTTGCCGCTACGACCCGAAAGTTTTTCTTTGAGGTTGGCTTCTGCGGCACGGCCCGTTCGCTTGTTCAAATGCAGGAAAACATGGAAAGATACGGCATGCGGGACTTACTCAACGTGGATCATAACTTTATACGATCCTATCGCCTGCACCGCATGAAGAAGCGTGTCTGGCGCGATAAGGCGTTGCTGTGTGCCATGGAAATTATGGGAAAGAAACAGCTCAATGACACAGTCCTGCTGGAGTTTGAGTACTACAACGAAAATGGAAGTGGCAGCGGGCCAACGATGGAATTTTACTCGCTTGTCTCGGACGAACTCCGGGAGATGAAACTTCGCCTGTGGCGCCGGACCGACGAAACACCAGACGAAAAGTATTACAACCCGAAGACAGGGGTGTATCCGCGGCCGCTGCCGCCCGATTCGCCTGAGATTGACCGTGTAGAGCCCTTTTTCCTGCTGTTGGGACGCTTTTTGGCCCGTGCGTTGTTGGACAAACGCATCGTCTCCATTCCCCTATCCCCGGTCTTGCTGAAGTTACTTCGCGGGGACGAGTGTGGCATCTATGACCTGATTGACGTCAGTGAGTCGCTGGGTTTGTCCATCGTTGCCCTCTCCCGTGCCGCCCACAAGGGTGCCACGACCATTCAACTGCCAGGAGCGGCGACATCCTGCAGTGTGGAGGAGTTGTCGCTTGATTTTACGTTGCCCGGCGACGACGCCATTGAGTTGGTGAAGGGCGGGGCAGATAAACCGGTGACCTCCGCGAACTTATTTGAGTACTGTGATGCCGTCACGGAGTTTATCTTGCGCAAAGGAGTGGAACGTGTCGTCAAGGCGTTTCGCGCTGGATTCCACGACTGCATTCCTTTGTGTGCGTTGCGCCTGCTGACGGTGGCTGAGCTGCATGAGGCGCTGCACGGCCACTCCGCTCTCGTGACGATGGAAGACCTCGAGGCGAACTGCCAGGCGGATCACGGCTACACCATGACCTGCAGCCACGTGCGGCAGCTGTTTGAGATTATTGCCTCCTTTAACGAGGAGGAGCAGCGCCGCTTCTTCCTCTTCCTCACGGGCTCCGTGCATCTTCCGGTGGGCGGCCTTGCCAGTCTGCGGCCGAAGTTCACAATTGTCCGCAAGACGTCCTCGGAGCCCAAGGTCCGGGAGCAGGACCAGCTTCCCTCCGCGATGACGTGCCAAAACTACCTGAAGCTGCCGGCGTATGATAGCAAAGAGCAGATGGAAAAGAAACTGCGGCAAGCCATTGATGAGGGATGTGGCGCGTTTCTGCTGACGTAAGCCTGGAACAACGGGTAGCGCCGCCACCACCCTCTTCTTCCTCTTCCTCTTCCTCTTCCTCATTCCAACGCAGGATGGGCGTACAACAGCCGGAAAGGAAACTGGAAAAAAACGCGAGGAAAAAAAAAGG
>NW_021704482.1:0-5959 GCF_003719485.1 Trypanosoma conorhini | reverse complement strand
AAAGGAAACTGGAAAAACGCGAGGAAAAAAGGAATGAAACAGAGAGGAGGTATAAGGAAAATAAAAAAAAACTGAAAGTTACTTACGCTAAAGTTATCTCAAATGAAGAAGTTTTTTTTGTTGTTGTTGTTGTTATTGTTATTTCTTCGTTATGAAGTAGCTTCTAGCTCCTGCCTCCTTTTAAGGTGGTTGCATGCATTGGCAGCCTCTGTTATGCTGCGTGTGTAAAAGAGCCTGCTAAAAAAAAAATGGATCAGCGTTCTTGCAGTTGTGGGTGGGGAACGAAGGGGCCTCAACCGAGCAGGCAACTGAAGCTCATTTTTCTATGTTTATCATGTAGGTTGATGCATCACATATACATATATAGATACATATATGTCAAGTGCATCATTCAACGATTTGCTCAATGCAGTTACAATATAAGCCAATACATATTCACACACACATGTGTGTGTGTGTGTGTAAATCGCACTTACTCTACAGGGCACCTTTGAGGGGGAAGTTGCTTCTTGCCTTCCCTACGACTGCCTTCAGGGTGTTTCTGCTTGAGTTCAACGCCGTGTGCGATGTGGTTATGGTAGACGCAGAGAGATGGCGGAGTTCAAAGTGGGTGTTGTCTCTGCCATACGTTAATATTGTCGTTTGTGTTTGTCTTTTTTTTTTTTTGCTGGGCAAGTGCAAGCAGAGAAGCTAATGGAGTCCATCTTGGACACTAGTAGGCCCGTGGATGTGCAGGAGTTTGACCGGGTGGTGCAGTACCTCTCAAGCGGTTCACCGCAGGAGATCATGAAGGCGCAGGAGGTGCTCACCTCCTTCAAGGAGAGGCCTGACGCCTTCCTTCAGGTTGGGACGCTACTGACAAAGTCACAGAACTCCACCACACGCTTTTTTGCCTTGCAGGTCCTGGATGACACCATCCTGCACCAGTGGAACACCTTTACAAGTGAGCAGAAGGAGGAGCTTCGTAGCTTCGTGATAAACTTAATCGTCGCTGAATGCAAGAGTTTCAGTCAGCTTCGTAGTTGCAAGACTCTCCTCACCAAGATAAACGGTACATTGGTCAGCATTGCAAAGCGGGAATGGCCGGTGCGGTGGCCCAGCTTTATTCACGACATTTGTTCTAGCGCGGGTCCAACTGAGCCACTTGTAGAAAATAATTTAAACTTACTGCGCCTTGTCGGGGAGGATATCTTTGAGTTTGGTGAAAAGACCCTGACGTCACGGTGGATCAAACGAAAGAAGGAGGCTTTGAAAAGCGACTTTCGCCTGATTTTGCAGCTGTGTCTATCCGTGCTCGGAACAGCAGATCAGGCGTTGCTGAAGACGGATTTGGAATGCATGGAAAAGTATCTGGCGTGGATGGAACCAACACTGGTGTTTAACGAGGAAGTTCTCATGTACATTGCCAGCCTGGTTGTTGGGGAGGCCTCCGTGGCCCCCGTGGCAGTGCGCTGCCTTTCTGTGATTTGTTCCATAGGCACAGACGACGGTGCGGTGGGGGACGCGCAGGCACAGATAACGGTTCGTGTGTTTCGCACAGCATTTAATAACATCATAAACGCTCTTCCAACCTCCCATTCGTCCGTGGAGGCTCGAGTCGTGCAGATGTATGAAATGGGGTCCGATGCGGACTGCAGGTTTATAAGCGACGTGAACATCCTCCTAATTGCCTTTTTAAAGCGGTATTCGCAGCTAATCATATACGATGATATTTTGTTACTCTCCACCCACCAAATGCTGGTGGGGATGAGCCACATTGATAACAAGGAACTCTTCAAGTCTTGCATAGAGTACTGGTGGTGGCTTGGTGAAAAACTGCTACGGAGTCCCTCACTCACGCCACTGCATAAGAAACTCTCCGGCATACTCAGTAACGTGCGATTTGTGCTTATTAAAAAGATGGCCAAACCAGAGGAAGTCATTATTGTGGAGGACGAGGGTGAACTGCGTCGTGAACACATGACAGATGTGGAGGGGCTGCAGCTGTACAACTTAATGCGGGAAACATTAGTGTTTCTCACTAATATTGACCCGCACGACACACAACAGATCATGACAGGGCTGATGCAAAAGCAACTGGATCGCAGTGAGTGGAGCTGGCACAACTGCAGCACGTTGTCCTGGGCTGTGGGGGCGGTCTCTATGGCGCTACCGGCCGCACACGAGTCCACGCTTTTTGTAGTGATTATCCGTGGACTGCTTGATCTTTGCAAGGAAATGCAAGGGAAGGAGAATCGCGCTGTCATCGCCAGTAACATTATGTTTGTTGTAGGACGCTATCCACGTTTCCTTCGCACGCATCCCAACTTTCTGAGAACGGTTGTTCGCAAGATTATTGAATTCATGAAGGAGATGTTTCCTGGGGTGCAGGAAATGGCGGTCGACACACTCCTCAAGATAGCCTCGCAGGTGCCGGATCAGTTTGTTTCCCTGGACAACCGAAAACAATCTCTAGCAGACGAACTTGCAGAGCGGTGGACCGACGTCACCTCGATGCTACAACCGCAACAGATACAGACCTGCTTTGCCGCGGCTGGGTATATGATTAAGAATGACTCCCCCGACAGGCAGGCGGCTCTTTTGGAGCTATTCCTACAGGATGTTAACATTAATTTTAAGGCAATAACGGAAAGGGCAGCAGCTGAAGGGGCGTTATTTTGTCGTGATTCCTCAATTATGATGGAACTGATTCATCTCTTACGCGTGTACAGCAGCGTTGCCTCCACGTGTGGCACAACATTTATCAATGAAATGGGAATCATCATTTGGGACCTCCATGGGTTCTACCGCGCATTCTTCGCCGCACAGAGCGCCTTCGTGGCCGAAGGTGGGCCCGCTTCTATGCTGCAACAGGATGCACGGTATTTGCGACTGGCAAAGAAGGAGATACTTCGTATTTTTGAACGCTTTGTAGATAACACGGAAGCGCGCGACTTTGTAGCGGCAAATTGTATGCCAAGCATCTTGACTGTGGTCTTGGAGGACTATCGGGACTCGGTGCCGGAAGCAAAGGAGCCTGGGGCGATGGCGCTGGTGACTGCGTGTGTGAATAAGTTGGCCGATCGCCTCAGTGGAGACTGCGCGGCCATTCTCGATCATACATTTGACACCACAGTGGCAATGATCTGCAGAAACACGGAGGATTTCCCTGAGTTCCGTGTGAATCTCTTTAAGCTCCTTCAGGCGTTGAATAAACACTGCTTTGATGCATTTTTGAGCTACGCCTCAACAAAGGAGGATGTCATCACTGGCATGCTGTGGGTCATTAAACACACGGATTTTGCGACGATGGAAACTGGGCTCCTGGCCTTGGATGCCTTTCTTGGGAATGTTATCAAATCCAAACTTATGGGGGACTTCTTCACCACCTTCATGCATCAAATATTTGTAGAAGTACTCGTGGCGGCCATGGATTCTCTTCATGCTGCGGGTTTCAACTTGCATTGCAGTATCCTTATCAAACTTTTCAGTGTGTCTGATATATTTCCTCCGCAGACGCCAGTGCTTGGCCGTTGTGCAGTGCAGGAGTTCCTGCTTGAAAACCTTTCAATTATCCCCACCCTCACACCGACGCTCATAACAGAGTTCGTGACCTCAGCCTATGAATCTTACCGTGACGAGGCGGAGTTTCGCCGTCGGTTTGCCGATTTTCTCATCGAGGTGCAGGTGTGGGGCGCGGAGGAGGAAAACAGGCTGCAGATGGAGGAGGAACGACGCCTACGGGAGGAAACCATCCCGGGCTTTGCAGCCCTCTTGACTGGTCCGGCTGGAGAGTTCTCGGCATCCTCTGGTTGAGCCGCCGTGGGCGACGGACGGTGTCGCCTTTTTTTCCCCCTCTCCCTCACGACTTCCGTGGTAACGACGAAGACGACTGGCGGCGGCGAAGACTTGTTCTTTTCGCCGTGTCTTGAAGCGGATCAGGGCCGTCGCGGCTACTGGGACTTGGCACACACGCATGCAAACCATCGAATGGGGGAGGCGAAAGTGGGTGAAAGTGAGGGAGAAAGGAGAAGCGCAAGCGAAAGAAGAAGGGAGAAAAAGTAAAAAAAAAAACAAACAACAACAGCAAAAACACAAGTAGAAAAAGGAAACAGAACTTCATGCAACAAAATAAAGAAAAGTTGGCCTTATGTTCGTTTTCTGGTGGTGCGGTTTTACAACGCCGTGGTGCTTCCCATGCGTTCTGCGGCACCGCCATGCACGCACACAGGCATCCACACACACAAATACGTAATATGTGCGTGCATACACACATATCAGTATAGAATGAGTTGGTATGAACTGCGTCTTTTTTTTTTGTCACTTTTTTTTCTTTGCCTATTCTTCCTTTCTTTTTCTCTTTTTTTCTTGTGCTGTTATTGCGAGGGTGTCGTCTTTAGCGGTGTAGTTAGAGGTACTCTCTGCCGCCGCTTCTTCGCGGCAGATGTCCACCGCGTATCGAAATGGCTCACACGCTAGCAGCCCAATCCAGAATGTGACCACCGCCACCGCCGCCACTGTTGCTGTTTCCAGTGACTCTGGGAGAAGCGGGAAAACGGATTTGCAGTCTTCTCCTCTCTCTCATACAGTATCCACACAAATGGCATCTGCCGCTAGTACGCTTATCTTTTATCCATTCGATATGCTTCGAGTGCGATTCATGTCGCAGGACGGCACGGTTCAGCGACAGCACAATGGACAGACGTATCACTCCATCAGAAGGGCGTTGGCCACTATATACCGTGAGGAGGGGCCACGTGCTTTATTCCGTGGTTGCCACGTGGCTGTCTTAGGCTCTGTGACCGCCTGGGGAATATACATGTACACCTACCGCTCGCTTTGTTGTTCGGCAGATGTGTCCTCTTTTTTAGGCCGGGCTGGAATTTCCTTTCTGGCAAGTCTATTCTCAACTGTTCTCACGTCACCGATTTGGTTAATAAAGACGCGGATGCAGATTGAGGATGCAACGCAGTCGAGAAAGTACGTCACATTTCGAAGTGGATTCCGCCAAGTGGTGAGAACCACTGGATTTCGCTCACTGTGGCGCGGGGTGTCGCTGCAAATGACGCTTGTCCTCCCCAACGCACTTAACTACCCCATGTACGACTTCTTCAAGGGAATTACGCTGCAAGCCCGTTCGCGGCAGGCGGCAAAAGGGGGAGATTTGAGCGTCCCTGAGACACTTGTGTGCTCCACCCTAACAAAGCTGATCTTGGTGTTGTTGTCGCACCCCATCATGTTTCTGAAGGTTCGCCTGCAGGATCAACGCTGGAACCTGGGCGAGGTCAAATACACCAACGTCCGCCGCTCCGTCCTTCTTACCTTGAAGCGTGAGGGAGTACGCGGCATGTTTCGGGGCTTGAACTCCTCGTTGCTTCACTCGCTCCCGCGTGGAGTCACGCATTACTTGTTGTACGAAAGGGCATTAGGGGTTCTCGATGCGTACCTATGAGAAGACACCCCACTGTGGTTTGTTTGTTCGTTTGTTTCGTAAAGACGAGTAGAAGAAAGTGGAAATGAGGTTAATTGTTTGCCTTCAGAAAGTACCGTTTTTTTTTTTTTGCGTCTGCAGGTGCCTCTCTCCCGCCCAAAGTTTGGTTGGGTTTCTTCTTACTTGTGTGTATTTTGTTGGCTGTGCGTGCTTCCTGCAGTGCCTGCAAGCTAACGGAAAAGAGAAAACGGGGTGAAAAAAAAGAACCAACAAACAGCTGCTGGTCGGCGTTAATTCAAGCGGTGTGGTAGACGTACCGCACTCCCGGAAGAACCCCTTTTTTATTTTGCCTCCGGTTTTTGAGCCGTACTTGACGCCTCTGGAAGGGCGCTGTGGAGACGAGGGGGGGGGGGACAGACACACACACACACACACCTGGAGAGAGAGAAGAAAAAAAAAAACGACGGCGTACTTATATTTTTATTCTTTTTTTACTTTCCTTCATTATTGTCAATGCTCCTCCCCCCCCCCCCCCCCACACACACACAC
>NW_021704481.1:0-17823 GCF_003719485.1 Trypanosoma conorhini | reverse complement strand
CGCCACGGTGAACTGCACTTTTCTTGCGACGTTTTGTTATCTGACGACAATGCGATGGCCCGCTCTTTCTCGCCTTGAGTGGCAAAAGAAATTAAGCGTTTTTTTTTAAGTCAATCTACTAGCGAAGAAGAAGAAATATTTATTTATTATATATTTATATATATATATATATATCCTATTGCGCGGCAAGCAGATCACAGAAAATGCAGAGTCAGGTGAAGGTTGTCCTTGACGGCGCCTCGCTTACGCCCGACGCGCTGTACACTTTGGGTTATGAGCCGCTCGCCACCATCGACCTTGCAGCTAATGCGGTTGCAAGGATCAAAGCTGGGCGCGCCGTGATCGATAAGATTGTCGAGGATCGCCAAACAGTCTATGGCATTAACACAGGCTTTGGTAAGTTTGAATCAACGATTATCTCACCGGATCAATTGGAGTTGCTGCAGCTGAATCTTGTTCGGTCGCACAGCGCGTGCGTCGGTGAGCCATTGACACCCCAGCGGGCCCGCATGATGATGGCCCTCCGTGTCAATATTCTCTGCAAAGGTCACAGCGGCATTCGTTTGGAGACGGTTCAAAAATACGTCCAGGCGTTCAACGCCGGTGTCGTTCCCTACATTCCAGAGCAAGGAACCGTGGGTGCCAGCGGGGATCTCGGGCCACTGTCTCACCTCGCCCTCGGAATGCTTGGCGAAGGACGCCTCGCAACGCTCAAAAACCTCAAGTTCCGTGACGCCCGAGTTGTTTTGCAGGAGTTGGGCGTCGAGCCCATCACATTGAAGGCAAAGGAGGGGTTGGCGCTGATTAACGGAACGCAGTTTATTTCTGCCCTCGGTTCGGAAGCCGTTGTGCGGGCTCGAAGGGTTGCTCGCCTTGCGGACGTTGTCCTTGCCATGACTTCTGAAGCTCTGCTGTCAACTGTCAGTAACCTTAACCCTGACATTCATCGTGTGCGCCCTCACAAGGGTCAACAGATTGTGGCTCTGCGCTTGCGGTCGCTTTTGCATAGCGAAAAGTTTCCGTCTGCAATTTGTCTCAGCCATGCCAACTGCGGTCGCGTTCAGGACGCCTACTCTATCCGGTGCGCCCCCCAGGTGCATGGGATCTCTAACGACATCGTTGAGTGGGTGTACGGTGTCCTTACCACGGAACTCAACTGCGCCACTGATAACCCGTTGGTGTTCCCGGACGGAGTGAAAAAGGTCGTTTCGTGCGGTAATTTTCATGGTGAGTACCCGGCGAAGGCCCTTGATATGCTTGCTATTGGTGTGCATGAACTTGGGAACATCAGTGAGCGTCGCATCGAGCGTCTTAACAACCCCTCTCTGAGCCGTCTTCCCGCCTTCTTGGTGAAAAACGGAGGACTCAACTCGGGCTTCATGATCGCACATTGCACCGCCGCCGCCCTCGTCTCGGAGAACAAGGTCTACTGCCACCCCGCCTCCATTGACAGCATCTCCACCTCCGCTGCCCAGGAAGATCACGTCAGCATGGGCGGGTTCTCCGCACGCAAGGCCATTAAGGTTGTGGAAAATGTCGAGCACATCCTCGCCATTGAGCTGCTGTGCGCCTGCCAGGGCGTCGATCTCCTGCGGCCGCTCAGGTCGACGGAGCCGATGGAGAAGGTCTGGAGCCTCGTCCGCGGCGTCAGCCCCAGCTGGGACAAGGATCGTGAGATGCACAGCAGTATTACAAACGTCGTGAAGCTGCTGCGCTCCGGTGCCATCTGGAACGTCGTTAAGAAGTACGTCCCCGAGGAGGCGCGCTTCCTGGACGTCTTCACCGTCAAGAAACCGTTTGGGCTGCAATCCAAGATGTGAATAGGAAACGCATGCCACGCGACAACAAAATAATAATAAATAAAGCGAGCGATTGGTGGTGCTGAGGTGGCGGAGGACAACATCCACTCTGGGCCCAGTGCCCCCTTGTGAAAGGGGCGGTGACAAATAAAGGCATGTTCCAGGGGAACACGAAGCTTTAGTAGGAAAGGGGGAGGGAAAGGAAAAGGAAAACGGAAAAGGAAAAAGAGTATTTTATTTTATTTCTATCAAGGCGAAGCATGCTTAAAAAAAAAATATTTGTTATCCACTTGTGCATCCCATATTTCGTTATATATATGTATGTGTGTGTGTGTAGATATATATGGAGGGAGGCAACTTACTGTGTTGTTTTCCTTCGACTTATGTGCATTTCTGTCACACAGGGAATGCGTGACAAGAAGCAGTTTAGGGCAAAATATAACTGTCAATGGAGAGAGCCGCTGCGTTAGGCGGTCGCCCTCCAGTTTTATTTCTATTTTTTTCTCCTTTAAGGCTATGTGTTTTACTTTGATTAGGGCATATCGATCTGTCTACCCTTCCATCTTTATTTTTTTTGTTGTTACTATTTACTTGGATAATTGTGCGGGTTTTTTTCTCCATTTATCTATTGATTGACCTCTGACTTCGCCCTCCAAACCATTGACCACGAAATGTTGGCGTGATCAAATGTACTGTGCCGTGTGACTTTGCGGGCAGTACTGCGTGGACAGAGTCGAGGCCTAAGGTGGGAAAATACTGGCAAACGGAATGGCAGCAGGGCGGCCTTCGTTTTTTCTTATTTATTTAGACCGCGTGTTTTGTGTGTGTGCGCGCCTTTCCCTGATCTTTTTTTTTTGTTCTCTTTAATTTTGTTTACTTTTTTTTTGGGGGGGGGTTCTTTTCCAAATTTATCCCTCTCCTCGCTTTTCCTTCTTATTCTCCCTCGCCTAGGTCTGCGTGGCTGTTTCTTTGTTTAAAGCCCCGAACTGAGGGGAGGAGCGGAGCGGGCGAAGGCGATGCGCTTCCTCTACCCGATGGCGAGACGCTCGGCGGCGGCGTACACGATGCACAATGTGACTGTGCCCGAGCCCTACGACTACCTCGAGGACCCCGAGAGCCCCGAGACAAAGTCGTTTGTGCAGGCACAAAACGCGTTGTTTGAGGACTACCTTGCTGCGGATGCCGAGCTCCGCAAGAAGCTCTTTGACAAGATATCCGAGTCGCAGAATTACCCCCGCACTTCCAACCCCAGTTATCGCAACGGGCACTATTATTACTACCACAACTCTGGCCTGCAGAACCAGAGTGTTTTGATGCGCGCGAAGAGCCTCACCGGCGACACCCCGAGCATCTTCCTGGACCCCAACACAATGAGCAGTGACGGTACAACTGCGCTCAAGGCCTCCGCTTGGAACGAGGACGAGACACTGTTTGCCTACAGTCTCAGCGACAAGGGAAGTGACTGGCAACACATCCATGTGAGGCGTGCCGACACGGTGCAAGATACTTCAGATGTAATTGAATGGGTCAAGTTCTCTGGCATTGCATGGTGGCGCAACCTGGGATTTTTTTATACGCGTTACCCTGCGCTGCGGGGTGATGTAGACAAGGGTGCCGAAACAGCCCAGGCGCAGGATGCGTTTATCTGCTTTCATTGCATCGGACGTCCCCAAGAGGAGGACGTTGTGATCCTCTCCGTGCCGGAACACCCACAATGGAGCCTGGCGGCGGAGGTGTCTGACTGCCAGTCCTACGTCATTGTCACCCTCTTTGACGGCTGCGAGCCACACAACCTCGTGTGGGTTGCGGAACTTCCATCGGCCGAAAAGGGGCTTGGCGCCGCACCGCTGGCCTTCACGAAGTTGGTCAATGACTTTGTTGGCAGCTATCACTATTTGGGAAACAACGAGCACACATTTTATTTTGTCACAACCCGTGATGCACCACGAAAAAAACTTATATCCATTGACATTCGCACCGGACACGAAGAAGTCATTCTGGAGCAGCAACGTTCCGTGCTAAGCCACGCCGCCCTTGTTAAGGATGTGCTTCTTCTTGTGTACCTGGAGGATGTAAAGGACGTGCTGTACTACCGCCGGCTGGGGGATCCCACGTTAAACAACATTGCATTGCCTATTGGAACGATCACTTCACTCTTTACCGAGCGAAAGAAGGATTTTGTGTCGTTTAAAATTACGTCATTCCTCCTTCCAGGGCGAAGCTTTGTCCTGGACATCAACGACCCACAGTCGTCCCTTCGCGTCTTTAAGGATGACACGGTGGAGGGACTTGTGGTGGATGATTTTGTCACGGAGCAGAAGTTCTACAACTCGTCGGATGGGGCACGAATCCCGATGTTTATCGTTCATCGAAAAGGCACTGTCACCTCCGCCTCGCCGCTGTTGCTGTACGCCTACGGCGGCTTCAACATCTCCCTGACCCCCGCATTCAGCTCCTCACGGATGGTGTTCTTGAGAAACCTTGGCGGCATTCTCGCCGTACCGAACATCCGTGGCGGTGGCGAGTACGGCGAGGAGTGGCACGACGCCGGCCGGCGGGCGTGCAAGCAGAACTGTTTTACCGACTTTATTGAGGGAGCCAAATTCCTGCACAGCCAAGGCTACGGCTCCCCCCAGACAACCGCTATTATGGGCGGCTCGAACGGGGGGCTGCTGGTTGCCGCGGTGGCGAACCAGGCCCCAGAGCTGTTTCGCTGTGTTGTCTGCCAAGTGGGGGTGCTGGACATGTACAAGTTTCACAGCTTCACTATCGGGCATGCGTGGAAGTCCGATTACGGTGATCCAGACAAGGAGGAGGATTTCAAGGTACTACAAAAATACAGTCCATTGCACAATATCAAATCCGCCGTCAAATACCCCGCCATCTTGGTGGTGACAGGCGACCACGACGACCGGGTGGTGCCGCTACACTCCCTGAAGTACACGGCAACGCTACAGCATGCGAATTCAACCGAGGGTGGGCCTTTCTTGGCGCGCATTGAGGTGGCAGCGGGACACGGCGCAGGCAAACCAACCAGCAAAATACTGCGCGAGGCAGGCGATATTTACACCTTCATCGCTAAGAATATTCATGCGTCGTGGAAGGAGTAAATCGGCGAACGCCAAATTTTTTTTGTTTCTTTGCTTTTTTGGTTTTGTTTTGTTTTTTGTTCCCGTACTTTTTGAAGAAAAGAAAAGAAAATAACGGTTGCCCTTGTTGTCGGTGAGAATGATAGGCGTGACGCCAATGTTGTTGTTTTTTCCACACGCCCTCTAAGAAGATCGTATTTGTGGTGTTTTTTTTTTGCTTTGTTTTATTGGCCCTCCGGCTTTTTGGTTTTGCAAGGCCGTATATTTCCTGTCCTGCGGTTGCCCCATCCTCATCCTCCTCCACGCGATGGAAATACCTTGTCTTTGCGTCTTCCCTCGATTTTCTGAAAGCGCGTGGGCGCGGTACCTGAGGCCTGCAAAGAATGGCGGCCGAAAAGGCGGCGGCACTGCAAGGAGTTCTTCTCACAGATTTGTGGAATGGGCCACTCTGCGCGGTAAGTCGGACGCGCGAGCGACTGGGCCATATCGACTTTGCCATGGTGGTGCCCCCGCTCCGCGCGTTTGTATACTGCATGTTGTGCCCTTTTCTCTGCTACCCGATTGCCGCGCTGCACTTGTGGGGCTACTACCGCTGCATGCGGACCCTCATCTTTCCCAAGTCTTACCGAAAGGAGCGCTACGCCTCACATGTGATGTACGGCGTGCAGAAGCGTGTGTATGATGCGAGGCAGAAGCGCATTCACGAAACGACGGTCGGTGATGCAGAGGAAATTCAACGCGCCCTGGAAGTCACCGCTGGCGCACGAAATCATTTTGTGGATGATCCCAACGCGAGCGGTGTTGCGTACTTCGTCGTGGAGCAAAAAATTATGAGGGCGGAGGCCATTTTTACGGGGGAGAATTGGGCCTGGGCGTTGATCTCGGACAGTTGCAGGTTTCTAGTCCCCGTCTTCTTGGCGTACTTGTTCGTTCCCTCCTGCAGGCGGCTGGGAGTCGACCTGCGGTTGTGGGCGCAAGGGCGTCTGCGTTGGTGGCAGCTGCGGCACCCCGTACTCAACTTCTTCAAGTCGTACCGCGACTACAACAACGTCATCAAGCGTATCAACATCACGAAGCCCCCACCAAAAGGCAAGGAGCCGTGGACCAAAAATCTTTAGCGCCAGCCGTGCATGTGCGTGGATGGCTACGTGGGTGAGAAGACTCTCAGCCTCCCTTTTCTGTTCTTCTCTATCGTGTGCCTCTGGCGGGGGAGGAAGAAGGGCCGTCCCAACTGAGGGACTGCAGCCAAGGAAGAGGGACGCGAAGAAGAAGAAAAAAACAAGAAAAGAATGAAAGAAAAAAGCGCCTACTGTTCTAAGCTCTCTGAGCGCGTGTCGTCGGCCATTTTTTGTTGACCTGTCCTTTTTGTTTTATTTTTTTCCCCCTTTTTTACTTTTGGTTTGCGCCCGACTTGGGGGTTGAGTCCTGTCTGCACTTTGCGAGTTCTTTGCGGAGAGGCGCTGAAGAGGGATGCAGGAGGCTGAGCGGCTCGTGGCCTCGCTGCTCGCCGCGCGCGGGGAGGAGGAGCAGCGGCGGGAGTCTCGCAGGCGGCGGCGCATCGACTGCATCGTAGCAGGTAACCAGGAACGAACGCAGCGTTGCAAGGGCATGCTGAGTGGTGTCCTGCAGCGCGGCGTCCAGACCGTGTCGCTGGCCGAGGGCGAGTTCCTGGGCTCCCTCGGGGATGTAGGGAGGTGGTGGGACCTGATCAGTGAACATATTCTAGAGGAAAAGCGGGAGTGCGAGGAGGCAGTGAAGCTGCAGAACCGGCTGAACTCCATGTACCTCACGTCGATGCAGCGGCGCGAGGAGAAGGAGCAGTCGGCCGTGGTTGGGACCGATGAGCGTCGGCTGCGCGAGTTGGAGGAGTGGTGCGTGGAGGAAGAGCGCCGCGCGAGGGAGGAGGTGGTTGGCGACGTCATGGACCGCATTCTCTCAGCCGTTGATGAGTGCATCGGATTCACTGAGAAACACGCGCTTGAGGGCGGCGTTTGGAACACGCTCCTCGGCGATATCGCGTTGAATGCCTTCATCCGAACCACCAACGCGACACCGCTGACGCAGGAAGAGCATGCCCGCATCGCCTTCAGGGAGATCTTTCACTGCCACCCGTTCCAGATCACAGGTGAGGCGTTTCTTTACCTTCTTTTTGCCATGTACGACACACTGAAGCCGGGCGCTTCATCAGTCAACTGCTTTGATCTCTCGCGCAGGCCGCTGTTTTTGATACATGGGCCAAAGCTCAGCGGTAAGACGGTTGTGTCTCGTGAGGTCTCCGCGGCACTCTCGCTGTTGTCCCTCTCGGATAGAGACTTGACAAATAAGGCCCTGGAGGCGTACCGAAATGAGCGCGATGGTTTACCAACCCTTCTCACGGTGGAGGACAGCGATGCCTTGCCGGTACTCTCAGCGTATGAGGAGCGCAACGCGCAGGACGAGGAAGTTGCATACCACAGCGAGTCACACCTTGAGCAGGTTGTTGACTCCTTCGTACGGCTTAGCCCATGGGCTAAGGTGGGCATGACTATTGAGGCTGCCCTTTCCCGCGGTGAAGCAGTGGACCCGTGCCTCATCGTGGAGCTGATGCAACTGGAGATGAACGACACCACTTTGGAGTGTGACGGCATCCTGTTCGACGGAACAGTTGGAGGATTAGAGCAGCTTCGTGTTCTGCAGCGTGCGATTCCAAAGCAAGTCCACTTGTTTGAGGGGGTCTTGCGAGACTTCCCGCCCTGTAAGGAAGAGGTTTCCTTGTCGTCACCACTGCTGCATGTGGCGCGGGAGATGCGCTCTGATGTTGGCAGTGTGAAGAACGAAGCCCGGCCAAGGCCACCGAAGAAAGGCGTTGACCTCAGCGCACTGCCGCCGCCAGTGCTGCCGGAGGTGACACGGCTTGAGTTGACAGACGAGGAAAAGGACGCAATAACATACTGGGAGCAACATGGGCATACCTACCCTCTCTTCTCAGCTGTGGTGCACATTTACTGCAGGCCACACGAGATTTTTTGTCGTTTCGCAGGACTTCGTGTTGATAAAGAGACACGAGAACATTACCACATGGTGTTTAATCCGCCGCCACCCGAGCGTATGCCGTACGTGGTAAGCCTTGATCGTGTGAAAACCTCCACGGCGCAGTTGCACCGCCTCTTGCTTAACCAGAACTGGCGCTGGGAGGCGATGAGGCGCTGGCTGAATCATGAAGCGGGATGTGTTGAAAACGTGCACGAAGTCAACGGAGAAGGCGCGTTGGAGAACATTATAGTCGACGTTCGAAACATCCTTCAAGAGGCAGGCGACAAATACAAGGCAGGCCTTCAGCGTTACGATGCTGCAATGGCCGCAAAAAAGAGGCAGGCATACATTGATGCAAGCATTGCCGAGCAGGAGGCTGCACGGGAGGCTGAACGAAAACGCCTTATCGCCGTCTACGCGGAGTGTGGAGCACCGATTCCGCCGGAATTGGAGTCGCGGCCACGGTTGACGCCATCCTACACAATGCCAGAGGCTTTACCAGAGGCTTTCATGCGAGTGTTTTCTGCCTTTAGGACCCAATACGAGAGTGCATACGGCTGGCTGGGAACAGCCGTGGAGAAACTTGCCAATTTGATGCTGGAGCACCGCTGCGCGGCGATGGGCGCCTTTAATCACTTCTGGAACCAACCGGATGAAAAGCAGGAAAAGCTGGATCAATTCGTGGCCAGCTACAATGCAGTACCGGCCGAGCTTCTGGGTCAGCCCTCGTGTAAGGAGGAGCTACATCTGTTGGTGGATCAGCTCCGGGAGGAGCTCTTCCGCACGCTGGAGGCAACCGCGAGAGAGGCCAGTGCAAAGATTGAGCAAATCACAAAAAAAGAGTCCTTCTATGGGCCATGGTGCGTGTCGGTGTGTAACCTTGGCGTTGCGATGGTGCAAGTGGAACTGGAGCGGTTCTTGGTGTCGCTGAACCTGGCGGCGATGTACTTCGCCGCCGTTGTGAAGCAGCCCTGCGTATTTGTGGAGTTGGAGTCGGAGGTCATTCTTGTGCGCTCCACCACCGAGGCCGCGGTGGAGCAGACCAAGGGGAAGGAGAAGAAGACGCAAGGCACCAAGAAGGCCCCGCAACCGGATGAGGTGGTTGAAAAGACCCTTGAGGACACCTTTGTGGAGACCATTGGGAAACTTTTGACGTCCATGGAAAGCCTCGTGGAGAAGTTTTCTTCCGTCGCTGAGGCGCCCACGAAGGTGCGTGAGGGTGCGAAGGCGTCTTCCGTGACTGCAGATGACGGCAGGACGGTGCTGATTCTCAAGAGGTGTTTACCCTTCGCCGAAGGCGAGTTGTCCAAGGCGCAGGAGCGTATCTCCTCTATCCGGCAGTTCTTCCTGCAAATCCAACGCGAAGGGGAGGCGTACTGCGCACGCATGAAGGATGACATGGCCTCCCACACTCGGGAGAAGAATTTCAGCCAGGCCTCGGCGGTCAACACGGCGATTTACGTTATTCGTAACGCCATTGAAGAGGAGCGACCGCTGTCGTCTATGCACTTGGGCCGTGACACGTTTCATACCGTCCCTGCGGCACCAAAAACAACAACCACCCAAGCTCCCTGCTTGCCCCATAATCTGCAGATATTGGCAGCGGCAGAAGAGCCAAAGATCCACGCAACTCTCTCCTCTTCACGATTGGTGGATATCATTGTGGCATTCCGTTCCGTGGCGCCTGGATATGCGGTGGGCCGCACGGAGTTCTTTCACATTGTGCGTCCCGGCGATTACGCTGGTGCTATTGTCAGGGACCTTGGGCGTCTGAAAACGCAGGGAGAGGTTTTTGCCGCGTTTGATCCGCTTGACTGCGGATTCATCGACTGGAGAGAGTTTGTGCTTCATCTGCTTTTATGGTGTGCGCCGGCGCCGGAGGTGGCGTCAGACGCAGACGCAGACGCAGACGCAGACGCAGAAAAGAACTTTTACATCACCGAGTGCTCCGTCGCACAACTGCTGGAGACCCGCGCCAACCTTGGCCTCGAGGCGGTCACCGAGGAGGACTTTTACGACGTTCCCTTCTTCTTTGATAACTGCCTGGCGGACGACCGGTTGGAGGCCTACGTGCGTGCGCTGTGGATGACGTTCTCAACGCCGGACGGACTGCTGGATCCACTGCCGCTGTTGATGTTTCTCTGCATTGACCGACAACCCATTCGCGGGGTGCAAAAGGCCTTCTACGTTCTCTCCCAGAATGGGGACGGCACCCTGACGCCGGAGGAGTTGGACTTCGCCTTTCACGTGCAGGTGACAAACCCCCGTAACATGTGTCTTTTAGATGTATTTTCGCCCGAAAACATTGCAACGCTGTACGACGGTGAGCCCTCGCTGGCCTTTCAGTCTATTAGCACCCGGGTCATTGGGCGCACCATGCTCAACAACACCGAGGCATTTCACCGCAAGTGTTTTCTTCTCGAAGAGCCTCAAGTTGGGTGAGCAGAATATAATTGTATAGTGAGTGGCCCCCAAGCGGGCCATATATGACCACAAGAATGAATGAGGGAAGGCGAGGGCGTGTGGATGTGTCACTCGCTTTGGACGGATTCTCCTCCTCCGCCTTGCCGCTTACTCCTTCCTTTGTGCGCTACTCCGTGAGTGCATCTATGCCTGTCTGCCCGTTTTGGTTTTGTTGTTGTTGTTTTAGCTTTCTTTCCTTTCCCCTGCTTCCGCCACCACCCTCGGCAAACTTGGCACGTGCATCGGAGACTAGAGTTGAGCAATAACTTACTCGTATGGCCGGCAAGCGCAACAAGAACAATGACTTTGACGATGTACACAAGGTCACTGTGCTGCAGCGGTTTGTCGGGGGGACAGTGGGTGGGATGCTGCAGGCGTTAACCAGTCATCCATTCGACACCGTCAAGTCGCGTGTGCAGCGCGGGATCTTCCCCGGCATCGTCTCCTGCTGTCGTCATACATGGGCGAACGAAGGCTTTCATGGCTTTTACCGCGGATTGAGCCCCCCACTCGTTATGGGTGGTGTGTACAATTCCATACTCTTTAGTCTGAACCAGTTCATGACAAATCTCTTGACGCCTGCGGGTTTCGATCATAAAGTCAAGCCTCCACTCTGGCGGACGGCCCTGTCGGCATGGTTGACGGCGCCAATTTACACTCTCTGCATCACCCCGATGGAGAATGTAAAGGTGAGGTTGCAGCTGCAGCACAGCTCCCGGGCAACACCAGATTTTACAGGCCCAATCGGCTGTATTCGCTGCATCCTGGTGAGGGAGGGTCCGCTTGGGCTCCTTGCGGGGTACTTGCCAACGGCGCTCTCGCGCTTGGTGGGCCTCCCCTTTTACTTTTCAGGTTATCAGTTGGCAAAGCAGCAGATAGACAACTCCGCCTTCGGGGCAACCACCGCAGGGAAGAGTTTTGGGGTGGTGGTGAGCGGATGTGTGGCGGGGGTGGTCTTTTGGTTGAGTAATTACCCTTTTGACTTTGTGAAGACACAACTGCAATCAGGCGGCACGAAGACCACATTCTCAGAGGTATTTGCCAGCACATATAAGACGGGCGGGGTGCGAGGGTTCTATAGAGGACTCCCAGCTTGTCTTTTGCGTGCCATTCCTGCCAACGCCTCTGTGTGGCTGGGCGTTGAGTGGACAACGAGGGCAATGCGGAATTACAACGTTTGATGCGTCAGGTTGCTCCGTCCTGGTTGTTGTTGTTGTTGTTGTTTCCCTCTTTCCCTGCGCCTTTGCTTTGTTCATCTTTGCATAGGCCGTGACATTTTCATCAATATTGTCTTTTCTTCGTTCCTTGGGCAGAGGCGGATGGGTGCCGTATTGGACTTCTCAGTCCTGTGGTGTTGGGGGGTCTCTGCGTGCACTTCGCGTCTGAGTATTCTTCGCGAGAATGAGGCTGCCTTACATGGATATATGCGTAACTCTATATGTATGTGTGTGTGCATTTTGTTATTGTTGTTGTTTTGGGCTCAGCAACACTGGCGCAGGCGAGTGTCTGAGTTTCTTTTTGTGTTTTTTGGATGGCACAAAATGCGAATTTGTTGTTCTTGCGTTTCCCACCCACCCACCCCTCCTTTATTTTCGCGCACGCGCGGCCCACAGCGTTTCCTCCATTTCTCCCCATTTCGCAGACATACAAATAAAAATAAACCACCCCAACTTGCATTCTGTTCATTTTGCTTACTGTTATTAATTTATCTTCCTTCGGCCGCCGCTGTGACTACTGCGCGCCTCTCGTCACTGCCAGACGCTAGCAATGCTGTGGGTAGACAAGTACCGCCCCAAGTCGCTGGATGAAGTGGAGCTGTACCCGGAGCTGACGGGGGTGCTGAAGCGCCTTGCCGAGTCGCAGGACCTTCCGCACCTGCTGCTCTACGGCCCGTCAGGCACTGGGAAGAAGACGCGCGCCATGTCGGTTCTCCACCACGTCTACGGTCCCGCCGTCTACTCCCTTCGGCTCGAGCACCGGTCTGTGCAGGTCACAGAGAGCAAGGTTGTCGATATCGCAACCCTGAGCTCTCCGCATCATATTGACATCAACCCGTCAGACGCCGGCAACTATGATCGGGTGATTGTGATGCAAATGATTCGAGAGATTGCTCAGACTGCCTCGCTGCAGTCCAGCTCCTCCACCGGTGTGGGATACAAGGTGGTGCTTCTCAATGAGGTGGATAAAATGGGCAGAGCCGCGCAACACGCCCTGCGACGAACGATGGAAAAGTACATGTCAACGTGCCGGTTGGTCCTCATCTGCAATTCCACCTCGCGCCTCATAGCACCACTGCGCTCACGCTGTTTGGCGGTCCGTGTCCCTTCGCACTCCAAGGAAAATTTAAGCAAAGTCATCCGGCAGGTGTGTGAGCGGGAGAACCGTCCACTGCCCTCCGCGGCGTTCATGGCCACCGTGGCCCAGCGCTCCGAGGGAAACCTGCGCCGCGCCCTCTTGATGGTGGAGGCAGCCGCCATGACCAACGTTGATTTCTCAGGGAATGGCACGGACATTCCGCAGCCGGACTGGCGGGTATTTCTTGACGAAATCACCAACGACATTCTCTCGGAGCAGACTCCGAAGAAATTGCATGAAATACGTGGAAAATTCTACGATCTCCTTGGTCAGTGCGTCTCTGGCGAGGTGATTCTTCGCGTGGTTCTCGAGAAGCTAATGTCGGCGGTCGATCCCGCCCTTCGACGGCCCGTGATTGCCCTCGCGGCACAGTACGACCACAACATGAAGCTTGGCACAAAGTCCATTGTACACCTGGAAGCGTTTGTCGCCGGCGTCATGCAGCTTCTGAAGCAGGCATAGAAGGGGCAACGATGACGGATTCTCTACGAAGGCAAAAGCCCGACGCGGCAGTCTGTTTGTTTAAACCGTGCAGGTTTGCCTAATTGGTTTGGCTGAGGCAAGCCTCCTCCCGTCTGGCCCACGCACAACTTTACTCTGTTGTTACCCACGCATTATAAGCTTGTCCTCCTCTTCTTCCTCCCTCCTTACTGCTCTTTTTCAAGCGAGGCGGGTGCTTTAGGTCCGTGCCTGCGCTCACGCACCGTTGCTTGCATTTGCACGGACACGCGCTTGGCAAAGGCCTGTTCTAGTGGTAGTAGCAGTTGTTGTCGTTTGTTTGTTTTTTCCTAGCGTAGGGGCTAGTGGAGTGATGCTCCGCCTTTCGCAGCCCCTGTTTATTGCCCACTGGTTTTGTGGGCACAAATTCCGGCATCGCTTCATGCGGGACAAGCGTTTCCATCCCTCGTTTCAGGCCGCCCACGACGCGCGCAACCGCTTCAGCAGGCGAAGGCACTTCAAGACAAATAGGTGGAACTACCATCAGGCCTACCGCGATATGCCGTGAGGGGGCGGGGACGCACTTGTCCTCGGCTGTAAATGGAGGAGGGAGCGGAGTTGTGGCGGGAAACGACACAGGAAGAGGAAGGAAATCAAAAGTATAACGTACGACTCGGTTGCCTGTGAAGATTGTTTGATCCTTTTTTTTCCCCTCGATTGCTTTATTTTTCTTTGTTTTTGTTTTTGTTTTTTGTTTTGCTCCTTCTTCTTTGTGCCTGTGCTCCTACTTGTCTGTCTTCTTTGCGCGTGTTCATTTTCTATTGTGTCTGCGGTGATTGTCGCCTGCCTGGTGGAACTCCGACCCACGCAGTGGCGCGGGGCATGCGTTTAGTTTAACCCGTCCCTTTCTTTGCTCAGAATGGCGGCGCAGACATCATGCGAGGAGGGCGGGGCGGACCTGCGCGATGAGCTGGACGCCAGCGTTGAGAGTGGCTCCGGCTACATTTGCCTCTGCGGCCCACCGAGCAGTGGGAAGACGACGTTGCTCTTGAATTATCTCACGGCACGCGAGCAGCACGTCCGCAACATGAGGAGCTCCTTTCATCTGGAGTACGTGAGTGGCAAGGCACTGGACGGTGATCCGTTGCAGCGACTGACGTGGCGGCTCCAGCCGCGCACCAAGCGCCGGCGGGCGCAGTGCACGGTGCAGCAGTTTGGCTGCTTGGTGCGGCAGTGGCTGGACGACGCGGCGGAGGGGAGCGAGCTCCACTTCGTTCTGGACGACGCCGACACACTGGAGGACGATGCCGCTGACGTCAATCACTGGCTCTCGGAGTGCCTCCCGGCGGCGCCGGAGGGGCGTAAGCGAAGCGTCGTCTGCCTGTGGATCGTTTCGCAGATGCCGCTTCATATTTCCAACTCGTTTCGCTTCCATTTCCTGTCGAAGCCTGACGCAGCCGTCGTGCAAGTGTGGCTGAACTCCCTCTTTGCGGCAAACCGCGAGTTCTTTTTTGGCGACCCCGGCCCGAGCACACCGCACTTTACGTTAGGGCAGGCGCACACGGCGGCGGTGGACGCCGTGGCTTACTACATCACGCACCTCCCGATGCGGGCGAGCATCGTGGCGCAGGATGTGCGTCAACTGCTGCAACGCGTCCACCACATTTTGCCGTTGCTCGCGCCGCACTACACAAGCGGGCGTCCCAATGCGATGCATCACTCGGCTGCGTGGGGGAAAAGACGGGAGTTGGCGAAGGTGGGGTCCGGCAATGATCCACTGGTGGCGGCGTTAAGGCGAATTGGTTATTCGGCGATACTGTGGGCCGTGAGCGCCTTTTACTGCGGCGCCGTCCCAAGGTCAAAACAGGCCTATGTGTTTGACGATCAGGGGTTGCAGCGTCGTACAAGATCGTCAGGGGCAAATGCCACTTCACATAAGGCAGCTGTTTTGTCCTCCTCCGCCCACAGTGTACATGTGCCACGCCTCATGTTGGTGTATCGGGCTCTGCTTAAGATTTGTGCTTATCACATAGACCCACTGGAGTTTGCTCCGGCGGAGACAGCTGTGCAGCACCACCACACGTTGGTCTCGTGGGGATTGTTGGTGCCGTCCTCGCAGAACTCCAAGGCGTATCACTGCCATATTCCCGTCACCTCTGCAGTTGGTCTCTCCCAACTGCTTTCGCTGAATCTCTACGATCTCATTCCAAGATGACCGCGTGTTTATGAAGTTACTTATTTACTTCTATCGCCGTTATTGTTGTTGTCGTTGTTGGCCTTTTTTTTTGGCAATGACATTGACGATAGGGACTCTGTATATGCTCTCTCTCTCTCTCTCTAATATATATATATATATATAATATTTCTCTGTATGCCTCAACCATCAATTGGCTGTGAACGAGCGACTTGGAGAAGCGGGAAATGTATTAATGAAAGACCTTCCTCCTTTTGATTCTTCCTTCTTATTTTTGTTGGTGGTGGTGGTGGTGGTGGGGTTTGTCTGCAACGCCTTTCTCCCGGCAGTCCACGCTGCAGAGGCAGTGACGCGAATGTCTTTTAGAAGCATGTTTTTCCCCCAGAGGCATGAACGACGGCGGATGTACTACTGGGTGGGGACTTTTTCTTGTGTGGTGGGCCTCCTGCTTTTGATTGTTTTGCTGCTCAAAAATGTGCTGCATGACCAGAAGGTGGTGCCCTCCTTCATTGGCGGCTACTGCGCCGTATTCGCCACGGTACTCTCCTTCTTCCAGATTCTGGAGCACCTGACCTGCTTTTCCGACCCGGAGTGCCAGACAAAGATTGTGCGCATCCTCTTTATGGTGCCCCTCTACGCCATGATTTCATGGATCTGTATACTTGCCCCCAGCGCCGCCGAGTACCTCAACCTGATCCGCGACGCTTACGAGAGTTACGCCATTTACGCCTTCTTTCAGCTGATGATCGCCCTCATGGGGGGCATGGATACCCTCTACCGCACCCTTATGCTGGAGGAACGGCCCCCCATACCCCACTTCTTTCCGCTCTGCTGGATGGAGCCGGTGAAGGTGTCACCGACGTTTGTACGGAATTGTCGTCTGTGCCTGTTTCAGTTTATGGTGGTGAAGCCGCTTGTGACGGTGGTTGTCATCATTTTAACAGCCAAGGATGAGATGGGCAGCATTCTGGATGTGCGCAAAGGATACTTTTGGACGACGCTGGTGTATAACATATCCATAACGACGGCTTTTACTGCTTTAGTTTACTTTTACACGGGGCTAAAAGAGTTTATGGAGGGAACAGACGCCTTCATGAAGTTTCTCTGCGTCAAGGTTGTTATCTTCCTCTCATTTTGGCAAGGCATACTCATTCAATTACTCTCTGCCACACATCTTTTGCCGCGCTTCCAGTATTGGTCGGAGGAGCGCGTGCCACAGGGGCTTCAAGACCTGTTGGTGTGTGTTGAGATGATGTTCGTGGCCTTTGCGCACCGTTACTGCTTCGGGACTGACCCCTACGCCCCTGACGCGGTGGTTGTGGAGGCGGAGCCTGGTACCGATACCGTCGAGAGCGGCGGTGGCGCCGGTGGGGCTTTCCCTCAGCGCACTATTCCACCAATTCGGTACAGCGTGTCGGCAAACCTCAAGTACACACTGAAGCACGAGGACATCATGTATGATTTAAGAGCTATCATGCATAACCGCTAAAGGCACACTGAACGAAGGGACTGAAGTGGCGGGTCTGGTGGTGTTGTTTGTAGCGGCAGAGCTGCTTTTCTGTCGTGTTTGCCGCGTAAGTCACGTTTCTTTGCCCCATCCACCTCTTCTTCTCCTCCTCATCCTCCTCCTCCTCCCCCGAGTGTCACTTGCGCCCAGTCGCTTCTTCATTCCTGTGCCTGTGTGCGTGTTGTCCACCACTAACGTCCCCCCCCCCCCCCTCCGGTCTCCTTTCACGCTCCCTTTGCGCTTCTTCCTACTTAATTGCTGCTGTTTCCTCTCCTGTCTACCCCCCGACCCTCGACCTCCGCCCGGCACAACAAAGATGGGGACAGAACAGGGCATGCAATGGCGCCCAAAAAAAAATGACGGATGCCCAGGCGGTGGACGAAAAGAGGCAGCAGTTGGATTCCATGAAGCGGCAGTGCCAGGCGGTGGAGCAGCTGATGATGCTGGCCGGCGAGGAGAAGCGCTATTTGGAGCACGAGAAAACTGTTCTAAAAAAGAAACTGGCGGAGCTGCAGGAGCAGAACGAGTCCACCGAAAATAGACTAGATGAGCACTTTCGTGCCATGCAGAATATGTCGGTAACGAACGAGGAGCAGCTCCGGCATCGGCTCAAGAGCCTTGAGAGCAAAGTGGCGGACGCGGAGGAGGGCAACGCAGCCCTGCGCTCCAAGCTTGAAGAAACGACGCGACAGAAGAAGGAGGAGTTGCAACGACTGCATGACGGTATTGCAGCTCTCCGAGAACAGCTGGAGTCCAAGGCACTAGAGTATGGGGTGCAGTTACGCGATGTCCTCTTCGCGCGGTCTTCGCCGTTTGAAGGACAGTTTTGATAAAAAAAGAACCGAGTTGCAAAGGCAAAAGACAACAACAACAAGTGCACGTGTGTTGACTGGCGCCAGGGTGCACTCCTTTTAACGGAGCGTTTCTTTGATGTCGTACTGTATTCTGTTTCTCCGTGTCTAAAGG
>NW_021704480.1:10574-17848 GCF_003719485.1 Trypanosoma conorhini | reverse complement strand
GTTGTATTTTTTTTTTTTGCCGTTTCCTCTTTTCATTTCCATTTTTTTTGTTGTTTCCTGTCTTTGTTTTTTTTTTCGTTTTTGCTTTTATTGTTTGTTTTTTGTTTTTTGTTTTTCGTTTTTTTTTTTCCCCCCCCCCCCCCTCTTCCTTGAACTTATGGATGACTTTCATGAGTCTTACAAATACATAATTTTTGTTCTTCCTCCTCTTCTTGCGACCCCGCGATGGAGGGGGCGGAGGGGACTAATTTGGCTTGGCGTGACGTGTCTCCGGCGGAGAAAAGGCAAAACTGCCCCAGCAACGGCTGCCTCTCTTTCAACTCTTCTCCCATTACGTGTAGCCTCCCGCAAGGCGCGGTGCTTTTGAAGGGCAAGTGCAACTGCGCGTGTGGGTGCAATGTATCGCACGCCGCCCACGACGCTCCCCGCGCTTTCCGGGGAGTGTGGGGCCCTGGTAGACAACAGCCGCCTAAGCGGGTCTTCAACGCGGCCGTGTGGCTGAAATGGCCCAACGGCGTCTCCACTTGCCGACGCTCGCCTATCGATTGGCCCGCGCCTGGGCGGCCGCTTGGGTGCGTTGCGGGCCATTTTTCGCCACGCCGGCGACGCGAGGAGGAAAAAAAGTTTCCGTGAATTCTTTGATGGCAAGAGGTGGCACGACGGGGCCCGCGCTGTGCTAGAGGGAAAATGCACTGATGCTGAAGTTGTTTTTGTTTTGCGTGCGTGTGTGTGTGTGTGTGTGTGTCTTGTCGGCTTCCTTTGGTACGTGTTAGTTTATCCGCTGCCGCTGCTGCTGATGCTCTCTCTCTCTCTCTCTTTCTCTCTCTCTCTTCCATTGGCGTTGCGTGCCGGCCTTGGCGCGGTGCGTCGACCGCCAAAACGGGTGCCCACAACACGAGCCTTCGTTGCATATCACAGCCTGAACTCAGGGAAAAGAAAATAATACTAACAATACCGCAGGGGGCAGGCGGCTGGAACGACGTCATAGTGGAGGGAAGTCACCGACACAGCAGAGTAAGCGAGCGATAGACGCACACACACACACACACACTGCTGGACCGTCAAGGAACATCGCACGTGATGGCCTACGCTAGAAGCAGCGAGCTTTTGTTCAAGGTGCTTATCGTCGGTGAGGGCGGCACAGGAAAGACGTGTCTGATTCGCCGCTATGTACACAGCATATTTCTAGCCACCAACAAGGCCACCATTGGAGTGGATTTTGCTCTGAAGGACATTGTGCATGCTGCATCCAAACGCAACCTCACTCTGCAGCTTTGGGACATTGCAGGGCAGGAGCGCTACGGCCAGATGACACGCGTGTATTACCAGGCAGCCGCTGGGGCCCTCGTCGTGGCCGACATCACCCGGCCGGAGACACTTGATCTGGCGGTGAAGTGGAAGCAGGACTTGGACAGCAAGGTTTTTCTCGGTGCGTCCGGAAAACCCATCCCCTGCATCCTGCTCATCAACAAACTGGACCTGCTGCCCAACGGGGTGCTGGCAGCCGCGGCGGCGGGAGACAGTAACGGTCACTGCGTCTCCGCCAGCGAGGGCGGGATTCAGAAGACAAAGGAGGAGATGGACGCGTTCTGTCGCGAGCACGGCTTCGAGGCGTGGTTCGTCACCAGCGCGAAGGAAAACAAGAACGTGGACGCCGCCTTCCAGAAGCTGGTGGATTGTGTTTTGGACGCGACGGACGCCTTAGGCAGCGGCGGCGAGCCGGGCGCTGACGCTGCGGCCGGCAATGGCGCTAGTGGAAAACTTTCCCATTCTAACCGGGCGAGGCGTGCGGAGAAGTCCGGCTGCGCCTGCTAGTTTTGTGGGCTGCGGACGTTAAAGCCGTTTAAACGATGCGAAGAGAGGGACCCCGCAAGCCAGCAAACAAACAAAAAAAAGCGTCGAAGTGGGGAGGCAAAAGCGGCACGGCGCTGAGTAAAGTTGGGGCTGCGGTGGGGTGGGGGAGTGTGTGTGAGCTTCGACTGGTCGCCCGCTACTGTACGTGCTGATTGTGTCGTTGCTCTTGCTTCTTTGTTGTATTTTTGCAATGAATTACACGCAGGGTTTCATTGCGGTGCGGGGTAACGGGAAACGTGCGAAACTGAGATATATATATATATATATATATAGTATTATATGCTTACAACAAAGGGGGTTTGTGTGGTGGGGACAAGACCAATTTGTCTCTGTGCGTGTGTGTGTGTGAGTGGGTGGGTGGGTGGGTGGGCGTTTTTGAAGCGACAAAAACAAGAAAGAAGCGGCAGAGGGACGGTAAAGGCACGAAATGTGGGGGGGATGTTGTTTGCGGTCGTCTACTGCACTCCACGCACGTTTGCTCCTCGTCCTCACTCTTTCTCTCGCTCTCTCCCAATGTATGTAAACAGGGCGTATATTGAATGCGCCTTATCTTCTTGCTGAGCGCTGGGGGGGGGGGGGCGTCAACCGATGCGTCCTGTCTGTCACTTGATCGCAGCCTCCCTTATGACCCGTGCGTGCACGCACACATCCAGCGCTAGGCATTCAACTGAATTATTGCTAGCGACATCCCTCACGTGTGCCGCACGCATTTTTAGGCGCTCATTATGTTTTTCCCGCTTATTATTTTATATACTTTGTTTTTTTTTCTGTTTGCTTTTTTTTTGCTTCTACTCTGCTTATTGCCGGTGTTGTTTTGTGCGTTGTTTTGCCTTGTTTTTTTTCCTGGCTTTTGTCGTGTGGCTTTGCGCGCTTTCAGAAACGCAGGTTAATGTATACACGCGCCGGTAGGCCTATTTGTTTTTGTGCTGAGCCTATGTTTCTCTCGCTGTGCGTCTGCCACTCTCTGCGTGTGCAGGACGTTGCTGACTGTTTTCTTTTTTGTTGTTTGTTCGCTTTTGCTTCGCTGCCGATGCGCAGCAAACGTGCGCCGGCGTCGCATGTGTCTTCCCTCGCCTCTTCCTTTGACCTGCACCCGCTCCACACGCGGGAGGAAGCGGATATTACTTCGACCTTGACACCCGCCGCGGAGGAGATGCGACGGCTCTCGGTTGTCGTGTTTGGGGCGCGTGTCGCCCCCTTTGCGACGACGGCAGTGGCGCTGCTGCCGGCGAAGGGCGGCGGCGGCAGCGGGAGCGGGAGCGGCCTCACCGACGAGGAGCAGCGGGAGCTGGAGGAGGAGGAGTTCCGCGTCATGGACGCGGAACGCGAGGAGGCCGAGCTTCTCCCATTCGCCTACCGACTCGCCGCAAAGGCGGATGCGTTGGACGCGGAGCTGCGCCGTCTGTCGTACGTCCTCTTTGAGAAGCCGCAGCTTGTCCTGGACACGCGGGCGGCGACGCTCACGGGGCGTCCCGCGAACGTTGTAGCCGTGATGCGGCGGTACCACGCGGACGGGACGCATGGCGGTTGTCCCGCTGGATGGGTAAAGCCCTCGGGCTCCTCCTCACCGTTAGTTCAGGCAGTTAAAGTGGCGTGCTCGGCTGTCCAGCGTCTGTGCGGCCGCGCCAAGCAGCAGCGGCAGCAGCCAGGGCGATTGGATCAACTCGTGACGCTGACGGAGGACCTGGACTACATTCGCCGGATGAAGCGGCTCCACGCGCTGAACTTCTACAGTCGGATGAACTTAACACCAAAGCGGCACATCTGGCTCTCGCTCTACGCGATGCTGTGGAATGTGGTGGTTGCGGTGCAGAATGCGGTTGGGTGTGTCCTGTTTGGGGCGATGCGCGGGGTGCGTGACCACGGCGTCTGCGTTGGAGCTGTCAAGGGAGCCACCTTGGGCCTGTTTCGCGCCACGCAGTTCCTCGCGTACGGGCTTGTCGTCTCGCCATGTATTCATCTCCCGTGTGGGGTCCGCAACAGCGTCTACGGTGCGTGGAATGCCGTGGCGGGGACGCTCTTTTTCGAGGTGAGTGCCGGCCGGTGGCAGTACTGCACCGCCCTGGACTCCGCGTGGCTGCGTCACGATATTCAGCTGGAGCAGCGCGCCATCCGGGGCGTGGGGCGTCTGGAGTTTCGCCGCAAAAACATGCGGCCGGAGGAGCGGTGGCAGCAGCGGCTCGCCTCCATGGGATTCTCCTTCGACAAGCTAAACCAGACGATGCGGCGGATGGGCGGTGGCCAGCGTCAAGCCTCCGCGGCGGCGGGGGAGGGGGAGGACCCGTACGAGGTGCTCCAGGTGAAGCGCTCCGCCACACAGGCGCAGATCAAGGCACAGTACAAGAATCTGGCGAAGGTGTTTCACCCAGACGTGGTGCAAAGCCGTCATGGGGGGGCGTTGAGTGAGCAGGAGCGACGGGAGGTGCAGCGGAAGTTTGAAGACATCTCGCAGGCGTATCAAGTTTTATCAAACCCTGAGAAGCGCAAGTCCTTTGACCTCGGCGGGGCCCAGGCACTGCGCCTACACGAAAGCAAAATGGGACGCTTCATGTCACGCACCCCGGAGGAAATGATTCAGAGCGTCTTTGGTGGGGAGCCTTTCCGTGAAAAGATACTTGGCGCCCTGCTGCGGTCCCATTGGCATCTGCGGAACGAGGCACAGGTCAGTGTTTCCTTGCACGAGTTTGAGGAGCTGCAGTGTCTGCGCTGCCGCGAGCTCACGGTGGAGCTGGCGCGGATCCTTGACGTACACGCCAAGGCGCCACCGGCGCGAGGGAAGAGCCAGCAACGTGCGACACATGGCCGGACGGAGGTGCTACATAGCATGATGAGTGAGCTAGGCGGCACTGCGCCAAGGCTTAAATCGCCCTCGTCCTCGCAGCGGCCTGCCGCAACCACGGCGGCGGAGTCCCCGTTCACGCTAACTCCCGGAAGCAACGAGGATAACTGTTTCTCACGGGATTTCGAGGAGCGTTGCGAGCGATTCACGCGACGCTTGTCCGAGGCGTGTTTTGGCCGGGAGCTGATGCATGCGGTAGGGCAGTCCTACGTCATCTCCAGCCAGCGTTTCCTGCGGATCCGCCCCTTCTACGCCCCCAAGCTTCACGTGTACAAGAGTATTTTCTCTGGGGTTGACCGTGTCTACGCGGCGTTTCGGGAGAAGATTGATGATCGTGCCAAGAACAACCATGAGTGGCTTGCGCAGAAGGTGATGATTGAGTACTTTAGTATGGAGTTTGACGCCGTGGTGGCTGACGTGAGCGTCATTCTTCGCTACGCCGCCCAGAACGTCCTGCAGGACGTCACCTTGAGCGAGGAGCAGCGGCGGCGGCGGTGCTACGCGCTTTGGTACCTGGGGGAGCAGATGGTGCGCAAGGGGGTCCCGTGGGTCGCCATGTCGCGCGACGATGCCGAGTTAATGGCGTACCTGCAGCAGGCCGCCAACTCTGCCTCCACGACAAGTAAACCGGGGCCGTTTTGATGACCACCGCAGCTTTTCTTGGTCACTTCGTTTTTGTTGTTGTTGTTTGTCTGTTTTTATTTGTTTTGTTTTGTTTTTTTACGCTGCAGAGGACCTTTCTCCTTGGGGGGGCTGGCAATGTGGTGTGTCGTGGAGGAAGAGAAGCTGAGGCGTTCCGTTCACAGAAAAGAAACGTGTGCGGGGAGAAGAGGCGAAGTTGAATAGGAGAAGTGCGGCGCAGCAGGGATAACCTGCGAGCTCCCCCGCATTCAAACTTGGGTGTAAGAGGGGTGAAAAAGCGGGGTGCGGGTTGCGTGTTTCCCTGGCGCCACCATTAATTGCACACATGCAAACATCTCCTCCTTGACATATCCGTCTGTTTGTGTGTGTGTGACTTTCTTTCTTTCTTTCTTCTTGCACCCATAAGACAGAAGGAACGTGTTTTCTTCCTCCTTCTTTACTGTTTCTTTGCTTCCGTTTATTTCTTTCTTTTTTTCTGTGAGGAAGGTATTTGCCTCTCTTTCCTCCTCCTCCCCAACCCCAAGTCAGTAGTTAACGCGCAGTAGAGACCTCACAAACGGTGAACGGGGAAGGCAACGCAGAAAAGCGTTGTTTCCCCCTCCCCCCTCCCGCTTGTTTCTACTTTATTGCCTCTGCCTCTCTCTCTCTGTGTGTGGGCGTGCTTGGTTAGTTTCCGCCTGTTCCGCTGGCCGCGCCTTCGCCCAGGCCAGTCATGGACTTTGACCTGCTGGACGACGTGGAGGAGATCCTGCAGCCACTGTGCCTCTGCCTCAACCAGGACTTCTCGCGCGTCGGCGTGGGCCACCACAAGGGCTACGTCGTCTACCACATCCACCGCCGCGCCGCCCCCGCTGCGGCGGAGGGAGGGGAGGGAGCGGCGTGCGCGAGGCCGCCGTTTTACACCACGATTGAGGCGGTCTTTCCGCCGAGGCGCAGGAGCCGGAGCTCGACGCCGTCATCGTGGGACGTGCCGAACGACGCCCCGGCCTCGCCCGAGAGGGCCACAAGCGAAGTAACTGGGCGCTGCAGCGACCAGCAGGAGGAGGCGGGCGACGACCCCCTGCTTGACGCCCTCGCACACAGCTCCCCCCCGCGGCACGCGAGCGGGCTGCCGGGGCGCGGGGAGGCGGAGCAGACGCGGGGGGAGCCGCAGGGCTCGCCGGCCGGCACTTCTGCCGCTGCGGGTTCAATGCGCGAGGGAAACCGCGCGACGACGTCGACGTCGACGTCGACGGCCCCGGCTTCGCATCTGGCGCGGTGGAGGGAGCAGGTGCGGGATGCGCCGCTACCGACGGAGAGCGGCGTGGGTGTGATGGCGCTCCTGTACAAGACGAAGTTTGTCGCCGCGGTTGGTGGCGGGCCGTACCCGGTGGGGCCAAGAAACGTCGTCCAGATATTTCTCACCGGTGACATGTGGGCAGACCGCAAGGTGTGCGTACCGGACCCCGTCGAGGACCTGCGGCTGGATCACCGTCTCATCATCGTTCTCACCACCAGGGAACTGCGCCTGCACAGCTTCGAGACGGGGACGTGCGGCTTCGCCGTGCCGCTGTGGCCGGACCGGAGCCCCAACTCGTGCCCGGTGAACTCAACCTCGTCCCCGCTCGCCGCGAGCGTTCCTTTGCCCGCGGCAAAGTTCCAGCAGCTGAACCTTGGCGACTCTGCCGCCGCCGCCGCCGCCGCCGCCTCCGACTCCTCCACGGCGTCCACCACGCGTTTCGTTGCGCCACTCGACATTGACTACAGTAAAAAGTGTGTCGCATTCCGCAGCTCCATGGTTGGATTCAGTCTGGTCCGCTATGATGCGGAGTCGTCCTTTTCGAATAGGGTGAATGCGGAGTGGCTGGCAACGGTGCCGGTGGCCCACGAACACGCACTCGCCTCGCTGGCGATGGATCTCAACGGCGACCTGAGAAGCGGCGGCGGCGGCAGCGGCAGC
>NW_021704480.1:0-10549 GCF_003719485.1 Trypanosoma conorhini | reverse complement strand
ATCATCGTTCTCACCACCAGGGAACTGCGCCTGCACAGCTTCGAGACGGGGACGTGCGGCTTCGCCGTGCCGCTGTGGCCGGACCGAAGCCCCAACTCGTGCCCGGTGAACTCAACCTCGTCCCCGCTCGCCGCGAGCGTTCCTTTGCCCGCGGCAAAGTTCCAGCAGCTGAACCTTGGCGACTCTGCCGCCGCCGCCGCCGCCGCCTCCGACTCCTCCACGGCGTCCACCACGCGTTTCGTTGCGCCACTCGACATTGACTACAGTAAAAAGTGTGTCGCATTCCGCAGCTCCATGGTTGGATTCAGTCTGGTCCGCTATGATGCGGAGTCGTCCTTTTCGAATAGGGTGAATGCGGAGTGGCTGGCAACGGTGCCGGTGGCCCACGAACACGCACTCGCCTCGCTGGCGATGGATCTCAACGGCGACCTGAGAAGCGGCGGCGGCAGCAGCAGCGGCAGCAGCAGCGCCGTGTCGGGAGCGCTTCGGTGGCACATTGCAACCTGCAGTGAACGTGCGACCATTATCCGTGTTTGGCGCTACTGCGAAAGGGGCGCGGCATCCCCCACTGTGGCGGATCCGGCCGCGTCCGCCCCGTCGCCCTCTGCCGAGGCGGAGTCCAAGAGCGGCATGGATGATTCTGGTGACGGCAGGAAACTTCCCGGCTATTTTGTGAAAATTCGGGAAGTCCGGAATGCGTCGCTGCCAACGCCCATCTTTCAAATGCGTTTTCTTGGGGAGGCCTTCCTCTTCTGCATAGCGTGGAACACCCTGAAGGTTTTCTTTGTGGGCGAGCAGGAGCAACCCCGGCCGTACGACGTTAGCACGAAGGACCCAAGCAAGGTCGGTCGGGCGAAAAACTCCCACTCGACGCTGCACCGCCTCGGCTTGGTTTCCGCGTACTTCAACTCCGAGTGGGCCGCCTGCGAGTCTCCACTGCCGCTGGCGGACGACGCCTTCCTCCCCAGGTGGGTGGAAACGACATCGGGGGAGCTGCGGCAGCATCTGCTGCGTGGCACCGGCTCCAGCTGCCGTGTCGCAGACGGCGACGCCGCGGGGCCCCGCGGCCGTGCCGAGCTGGAGAGCTCCGCCTCTCACTCCTCGCTCAACGGCACACGGCGCTCTCAACTGACGCCGAAAATCGCCCCGGCGCGTGCAGCCCCGTCGCTGAGCAAGTCGCAGGAGTATAGTGGCATATTACGCCGGTACGTCTCACAGGTGGCACCGATCGTCGGGGGTGCGGGTCGGGCTGCACGGCTGTACTGGGGATATACTGGCGAGAGCAATGAGGGGGCGGCGAGTCGCGTGAACGAGGTGAGCCGTGCTTCTTCACAAAGGCGCGACTACGCCACGATGACCGAGGTCGCGCAGTCGCTTGTGGTGTGGTGGGAGCAGCCTGCCTACTTGCAGGTGGAATACATGACGAAGGCCCTGCTGCGTGCCCACACCGCCGCCAGCGAGGTGCTTCCGAGTCGCTTCAAGTGTTCTCACCCGACCGAGTTGTACTGCGTGACGTGCGACGGGAGCGCCGTCAGCTTCGAATTTGACCCCGTCACCGGCACAATTGAGTGCAGCAGAGCCATCGCCGTTTCCCCAAGTGAGGAATGCATGTAGATATTGGCAGTAATGCGTGTGGCAAGGGAGCTGGACAATTGGGGGAGGGGAAGTATTAAAACCAAAAGAAACAAAAAAAAAGTTGCTTTCCCCCTTTGGACTAAGGCGTGCTGGCTGTTATTGCTGCTGAGGCTTCTTTGCGGCGCTATACTGCTTTATCTACTTTCCGTTGATATATATATATATATATATTATGTCTTTGCTCTTGATGTTATCGGTCGATGTGTATACTGGGTTTGGACCGCCCACAAAGTACTGGAACTAGCGTGCCGAGGTAGACATATATGCATATATTTATATTTATAGTTATGATGTCTGTGAATGCTTGCGCCACATACAACAGTGCATCCGCACATAAATATATGTTTTGCGCATATGGTTGTGTACGTAAGTTTGCTGCACTCAGTGTGGTGGAGCGTATGACGCGGTACGGGAGGTAGTGGGGAGGGGGGGTGCGTGGGAGAAGGCGACGGAACCTGGCAAACAACAATAGCAAAAACATCTTTGTGTAATAAACGGCGCGTTGAGATGGGATGTTTTTTGTTTTCCCTTGGTTCTGGTCCCACGTTGTGCGTGGAGTGATAGAGGCTAAGAGGTTTGGTGGTGCCGAGGGTGGTTTTGTTTTGTTTTGTTCTTGGCGACTGCGATGACCGCTTTTATTGTCGAGGAGTTGTTTTTTGCTTGCTTTTTTTTTCCTTTGGCCTTCTTTGCCCCCACGCTCTTCTTGGCATTGCCAAAGGGGAAAGTGGCGGCGGCGGTGGTGCTGGACGCATAAGGCGCAGCACGGAGGGGTATACGCATGCAGGGAGGAGGCAAGATACGAGGGAAGGGGAGAGCGCGGGTTGTACTCAGCGGGGGATGCCGCTTTATTTACTTTTTTTTGTTTTGATTCGCCCTGTGGCGACTGCGTGCCGTTGTTCCCCTGCCGAGTCAAAAAAAAAAAAGAGAGACAAACGCAACCGAAAAGGGGAAAAATAGTGTGATGTGTGCGTGTGTGTGTCTTTGTGAGTGCTTGTTGTGCGCAGGTGTGAAGTAAAAACACCGTGTGTGTCGTGCCGCCGCTGCTGATGTTTTGGTGGTGGCGGTGGTGTTTTTGTTTTCCTCTTCTTTGTGTGTGTGTGTGTGTGTGTGAGTTTCTTTTCAAGTCTGAGGCAACGGGAAGGGAATTGCCTCGTTGTTTCTCTGCGTGTTGAGTTTTGTCTCGGTGTTGGTGTTGCTTCGCCGCTCCCCCGCATCGTCTTTGTTTGTTTGTTGTTTCTTTTTCTTTCATGTTATTCGTCTTTCTTTCTGTTGTTGTTGGGTTTTCGTCTTGTCCCGTGGGCCACGACTCACCCGCGTCTTCTGTCCGCCCATTCGTCACCGCCTGCTTTTCCCGCCTTCTGCTTCTTCTTTGCGTGTGTGTGTGGGTGTGGGGAGAGAGGAGAGAAGAGAAGAGGAGGAGGTGGGGGGGGGAGCAGGCAGGATGTCGCACGCTGCTGGGGAGCCGCGACCCGCAACTGTCGCCGAGGCCTTCGCGAACACCGCGAGAGCCCTGGATCAGTTTAGCATTGAGCGGATACGTGTGGAGGGGCTCAGCCGCAGTTCCCGCAGCGGCACGCGGGGCGAGCGTGAGGCGGAGCAGGAGGAGGTTCGCACGCTCACGGAGCAGGCGTTCATGCGGGAGTTCGTCTTCCAGTCCCGCCCGTGCGTGATTGTGGGGGCGCTGGAGGACTGGCCCGCCATGCGGCGCTGGCGCGATGACGCGTACCTCTTTGACTTGGATGGGCACTTTGCGCGTGGGCGGCAGGGCACGGCGGAGGCGGCCGCCCCGCCAAAGGACGATGCGGACGCCTTGGCGGATGCCAGCGGCCCCCGCCCGCGTGAGCGCGAGGCGACGGACGACGTGAGGCGAGTGACGGTCGCCCTGACGCCGAACGGGCGCGCCGATGCGGTGACGTACGTGACGCACCGAGGCGCCCCAAAGGCAGAGGCGGACGCGAGTTCTGCGGAGGACGCCGTGGTGACGGAAAAGCTCTTTATGTGCGCCGCAGAGGTTCGCGCGACGTTGCCGGAGTTGTACCAGCTTCTCTGCGCGAACCCGGCGCACCCGCCGGTGCGGCCCGTCTTTGTTGACCTGCGCCGCCCCGCGCCCGTGGTTGCCTACGCGCAGATGCAAAACAACTGCCTCGAGGTGGAGTATCAGCACCTCCACGGCGACATCAGCACCGCGCTCGACCGCTTCGGGGAGCGCGTGTTTGGCGGCCCGCACGAGGCGGCAAACGTGTGGTTCGGCACCCCCGCCTCCGTCTCCTCCATGCACCAGGACTGGGTGGAGAACCTCTACGCGGTGGTGCGTGGGGTGAAGGAGTTCATTCTCATCCCACCGTGGGAGGGCGCGTTTGTGCCGAAGCCGGAGCTGCCCTCCGCGGCATTTGCCGTGCGGCGCGAGGACGGCGAGGGCGGCGAGGGCGGCGAGGGCGGCTACGCCTTTGCGGGGGCGCCTGTGCGGGATGGCCTGACGGTGCCGTGGATGGACGTGGAGTTCACGCCGGCCGCCGTGGAGGATGCCGCGCTCCTGCCAGCCAACCTGCGCGAGCGGCTGCACCCGCTCGTGGCGTACGTGCAGCCGGGGGAGGTGCTGTACCTCCCCGCCATGTGGCTGCACCGCGTGGCGCAGCACGCCGACGAGGACGACCGGCGTGCGAGGGAAAATCCCCCGGCCGACGCGCAGAGGCCCCCGTTGCCGTTGATCGCCGCGGTGAACTACTGGTACGAGATGAACTTTACAAACCCCGCTGTTGTCATGCTGCGTGAGTTTGGCCTCCTGCTCTGAGCGGGGCGTAGGAGAGGCGTGCGAGCACGCCGCATGGCGGAGACGTTTAAAAGCAAAAGTAAACAAAACGAAAAGGCGAAAAAGAAAAAAGGTGGGGTCCCCCTTTGTAACGTAATTTAGCGAAGAGGTGGGTGGAGTGAGCCGGCGGAGATCGGCGTGCGGAACGCCATGCAGAAATCACGGCGATGCCCCCGTCCCTCTCTTTGTGTCCATGTGTAGGTGTGTGAGGACCCTTCACCTTCACCTTCTCTCTCTCTCTATTTCTATCTGCCTTTATGTCTTTCTCTCTCCCTCTGTCTCTTTGGCGGGTGAAGGAAGCGTCGCGAGAAGCAGCGGGAGGGAGGAGGCAACGACGTCGCCGTCCGCCGGGAAGCAAAGGCAGAGTGGTGGCAGGTAAACGTGAGCGGCGGGGAGGGGGGGAGTAGAGGAAACGAAAGGAGGCAGAAGGAAAAAAATAAAAAATAAAACGTTTCCCCGTCGTTGGGGAGCGGCAGGGCAGGGCGCTTCGCTACAGGCTCGCAGCGGCGAAGAGAAGGTCGGCAGTTGGGGGGGGGGGGGCAACAGGCACACACAAACACACACGCGGAGCTGCGGCGGCGCGGCCAGTCCATGACTGAGCGTTCTCTCATGATCCGCCACGCGCTGGCGGGGCGCTACTTCGCCGTCGGCATGGACTTTCCCAGCGCGAGGGTGTTTGACGTGGCGACGGGGGCGCTCGCGGCGGTGGTGGAGGTGCCGCCACGGAGTCGCGCGTCGCTTGCGGTGGTGTCGCTGACGGCGCTGGCGCTGGGCACCGTTGCGGCGCCCCAGACCGCCGAGGAGGAAGAAGAAGAAAAGGCGAAAAGTTTGGTGGGCGTCTCCGGCGCCTGCCACGCGGCGGTGGGGCTGAGCAACGGCACGGTGCTGCTGCACAACGTGACGAAGGACGAACTCGTGCAACACCTCGCCGTGTCTGACACGCAGCAGGCGATCACGGCGGCTGTGTTCTGTGGCCACTACTTATTCTGCGTCGCGGCGAACCGCGCGCTCTGCGTCGTCGACTGCCTGCGTGGCGAGACGGTGGCCGCCCACCTGCGTTTGCAGCACGACGTGGGCGCCATCGCGGTCGTGGCGTCTGCAGGGCAGGACACGCCACACGGCGTGCCCGCGACCGGGTCTGCGTTCCTCGTCTTTGTATCGGGGCCCACCAACGCCGTGTACACGCTTTTCCTCGGCGCCGGCGCCGCCCAACGCGCGGGGGCGACGATGGAGCGGCTGGTGACTTTTGCGTCGCAGGCCTCCCGCGCCGACTTTGCGTGGATGGGGGGCAGCCGGCAGCAGCCCGTGGTGGTTACCGCCAGCGCCCAGGAGGGCGTGGTGCGGGTGTGGGATGCACGCCCCACCGTCGGCAGCCAAACGGCGGCGTCGCGCTGCCGCCGCAGTCTCCTCTGTGGCCAGCGCATTCTGGAGGTCTCCGTGCACGACCCTGCGACCCCGCACGACGGCGCGGACAGCCGCCGTAACGGCGTTAACACGGCTGGAGAGGCCTTCGTTGTCGCCACCACCTTCACCGGCGCGGTGCTTGTGTGGAACCTTGGCAGCGCGCTGCTGTCGTCTGTGGCGGATCCGGTTCCGACGCCGCCGACGCTCCGCATTGTCTCAAAGGAGGCCTCTGCACGACTGCTTTTTGGCGCCTTCATGCAGAGTGAGGCGGGGGCGCCTCCACCGCTGCTGGTGCTGCGAGGCCGCTTCGCGGTGCCCCATTTTGAGGCGCTGGACCTGCACGAGGCGGCGCGGAAGGCGTCCACCGCGTCGTCCGCGGCCGCAGCCGCCTCCGTGTTTGTGGAGGACGGCGCCGTCTACGTGATGCCGACGGGGGCGGAGGCGGAGAAGGGCGGCGGGATTGACGCCGTGCACGCCGACATGGAGGTGCTGGACCACGCCTGGGCCACGCACTGCCGCCAGCAGCAACAGCTGCTCCGCCTCGCCGCCCGTGCCACCTACACGCCCTCGGAGGGCTTTGTCGCGCCGGTGCCAGTTCACGCGAAGAGCGTGAAGGACCTCCCGCAGAAGAGCCTGACGCTGGAGCAGCGCCTGAAGCAGCTGTCACTTGCATCAAAGGCACCCTCGCAACAGCAGCAGCAGCAGCAGCAGCAGCAGCAAGAACAACATGCTCTGGGGCTTGCGACGGTTCCGCTCTACCAGGCGCTTCATGCCGGTGACGCGTCGGCCGTGATGGAGCTCCTTACCGTCGCCTCACGATCTGCGGCGGACATCCGCGCAACGGTGATGGGGCTTCAGCTGCCGTACTGTCTGCAGCTGCTGCAGATTCTCACGCAACGCGTGCGCGGGGCCAACTCTCGCTCCCCCCTGTTTGACTGGATAGACGCCATTGTCCACTACCGCGGCGTCGAGATGTACCAGGCGCAGCAGCTATTCAAAGAACAACGGCGGCAGGAGCAGGAGCAGGCAGGGAGGCAAAATGCGTCTTCGGAAAGTAGTAACCAAGGCGTCGAGGGGCCGCCGCCGCCAGCGACAGTCTCCGCGTCTGCGGCGTCCACGGCAAAGCCCTCACCACCAAAGGACTTTGTTGCGCCTCTGCTGCACCAGTATAGGAAACTGACGGCCCTCTATGACCCGCTGGCGGCGATGTACGGTCGGCTCTCCATCTTCAAGTCCGTCCGTCCATCGGAGCGAGGCGCGTTCGCGAACTCCGACGCCGGCATCATCTTCCCTGCGATGTTCACGGAGATTCGCTGCGCCGGCGGCGAGTACCGCGCGCTGCGGGTGCGGAGCAAACACGACCCCCACTCCAGGAAGAACAAAAAGCGCGGGGCCATGGCGCTGCTGCGCAAAGCGCAACGCCTGGCCGCCGCCGAGGCGGGGGCGGAGGCGGCAAACAAAAAACACGCCGGCGGTGGGAGCGACGACGACGAGGAGCTCGACATGCACGCGCTGGAGCGGATGGACCTGGACGAGGAAGACGCCAGCGGGGCGGAGGCGGCGGAGGCGGCGCCAGCGGAGATGATCGCGGAGGCGGACCGCGGCTCCTCCTACGGCGTCGACGCCTCCACGCACAGCAGCGAGGCGGAGTTTGACGCGGCGAGCGACGACGACGTCAACTCCGCGGCGAGCAGCGAGGAGGAGGACGAAGACGACAGCAGCGGCAGCGGTAGCGGTAGCAGCGTCGTTTCCGACACGTTGGACGCCGAGGCCGGTGCCGAGACCGACGACGACGACGACGAAGACGAGTACGACGAGGCGGAGGAGGCCGCGGGCGGCATGGGCGACGACATGGCGGAGCTGCTGCGGGCGCAGGGCGAGGAGGACCAGCTCGAGGGGCGGCGACACAAGCGGGTAAGGACGGACCACTGAAGTCTCACGCCGCGGCGACGAGGCGCGTGCACGCACCGCATGCTTGTTTATTAAGGGGAAGAAGGAGGAGGGGCAGAAGGAAAAAAAAACAAAGCGCTTTTTAAACGAAACACATCGCACGCGCAAGTAAAAAAAAACGCAAAAAAAAAAGGAAGGAGGAGGAGGAGGAGGGGGTGAATACACACCGTACACGCACGCATGTAGTGGCCCGCAATTGTGGGAAGGGCGGAGGCGCGAGCGTGGGAGAAGTCGCCTCTCTGCGAGGAGCCTGCGGGCGGCGTCTCCTGCAATGCGGTCGTGCATGCAACAACAACAAAAACAACAACGGAGGAGTGTGCCACGTAAGCGGTTAACTGTGCGAGCCAATAAAGAGGCCAAGCGTAAAGAAGTGCCACAAACAAAACGGGGTTGCTGTTCCTTTTCTCCTCGCTGCCAGCCACAGTGCGTTTGATCCGCATCTGCGCAGCAGGGATTGGCCTTCGCGTCTGTTTCTTTCTTTCTTTTCTTTTCTTTTTTCACCGGTTCTCTTTCCCTTCTAAACGAGAAAAATTAATTGGGTGGTTTGCCGCCATTGCGTTACGTCGCCGCTGTGCACCTCAACCTGAGCCCATCCTCACACACACACGAATCGCAGGCAAAGGGAATAATAGTAAACGAAAATAAAGAATCATATTTGTATTTAAAAAAAAGAAAAGAAAAAAAGTAGGGGCCTGCGTTGTCCTGCAGCAAAACAAGGAAAGAGAAAAAAAGCTAAGAAATACACGCGAAGGAGCATTAGGCAACGAAAGCAAAAGGGCGCGCCCAGCAGCAAAAGCAGCCGCTCATCCGTGGCCCACGCATATATATTATATTATATTGAGGCCCTCTTGCTGCCCCGGGTTTTGCATTTCTTGGCACGCGTGATTGCTGCTGCGGCTCCGTTGTTGTCACAGCAGCAGACGTATCGCATCGCAGGTGGCTGTGCCTAGCATTGCGTGCGTGCGAGCAGGGCGGCAGAGGTTTTCTTCCGTTTTTTTTTTGCTTGGTTGGTTGTGCATCTGACTCGGGCCGCGGCAAATGGTTCGCTCCGTGTTTTGGCGGCGGCGCAGCGGCATGCAGGGAGTTGTGGAGAGCCACTTCTGGAGCCTCACGCGGTACCGCATAGGCCGGCGCTTTCTGGGCCTCGACTACGCCGACAATGTCATCTTCTTCCCCGCGTACCGAAAGAAGACTTGGGGCGGGTGGGCCGCCGTCACCCTCGGCGCGACGAACGCGAGTTACATGACAAACGACACCTCCGCCGTGAACGTGCTGGAGGACGGCTACCCGCTGCACCTGCGGGCGAGCACGAAGTTGCAGGCCTTCATCTCGCAGGAGCGGAATGTCTGGCAGCGGCGGAGGGAGGAGGCGATTGCGCGGCGCGCGGCGGCGCTTGCCACGGGGGCCGCCGCCGCCTCTAGCGCGCGGAACGCCCCTGGCACGAATGACCGCGCCGCGGCGAACGCCGGGGAGGACGCAGAGAAGGTGGCCGCGGCGCAGGACTACGACGAGCAACACTTCCGTGACGCGATTATCATCAAGTGCAGCTCACCGGGCTTCGCCCAGCGCCACCTGCGGCTGAGCCGCTTGACCACCATCTTGTACAAGGCGGTGTACTTTTACATTTGGGGGGTTGCCATCTCCATCATTGTGCAGGCGTACCTGCTGTTCCGGGGCTGGCTGAACCCCCCGGCGCGCGAGGGGCTGAAGAACCTCGAGAGCCACGTGCTGCACATCCCGAAGCTTCTCTTCGGCCTCTGCGTCTCTGGGTTTGCGTGGCTGGCGCAGCAGGTGCAGCCGCTGGTGGATCCGCTTTTCAAGGTGCTTGAGGAAAAATTTCCGCAGGTCAACTGGAGCGCTGCCTCACCAAAGGCGATTGCAACGAAGGCGCACCAGCTGGCAGGGAACGACGACGCGGCGCAGCAGTTGGCAGCCCAGGAGGGGGCGAGGGTCGCGGCAAGGAAGGCGGCGCAAGGAGAGGCAGAGGTGGAGCGTCGGGCGTGGTGGAGGCGGGCGTTTATTGTCCTCTTCTGCCTCTTCTCCATTCTTTGCGTGATCTAAAGGAGAAGCGCGGGCCGACACACGGAGGAAGTGAAGAAGAAAAAACGAGAGAGAGAGAGAGAGAGCAGTTGAGGCTCTCAAGCGGTACAATGGCGGTGTGCGTCGAACTATGGAGCGGCTCGGAGAGAGCAGGGGTGAAGGCGGAAGACGAATATAAAGTGCGCTGCAAAAGAGAGAGAGAAGGTGTAGATTGCTATTGCTGAATGTATGTATGTACGTGTACGTGTGTGTGTATGTGTGTGTTTGCCAGGGGCGCGAAGGAAGTGTAGAACGAACGAATCCTCTTCTCCCACCACCGCCGCCTCAGCTCCTCTTCCGCACGCGTATACGTGTCCTGTTGCACCTCAGCTGCCGCCGCCACCACCGCCACGACTCGTCGTTTTTTTTTATGTTCTTTTTTTTTTCCTTTTCTTTTTGTGTGTTAATTCTTCGTGGCGGTGCTTGCCACGTTGCTGCTTTGCTTTGTCTCTTTGGTTTTTGTTTTGTGTTTGTGCTGTTGTTGTTGTGGTTGTTTCCCACCCGCTCCCCCGCTTCCTCGGCGTTTGTGTGCGTGAGTCGTGTGCGGTTGCCGCCGCCATCTGCTGCGCGGCGCAGCCGGTGGCGGGCGACGCACACGCACACAAACAAGACAAGACAAAACAAAACAAAAAGAAAACGAAGAAAAGAAAAGAAAAAGCAGAGGCGGGAGAA
>NW_021704477.1:10164-17911 GCF_003719485.1 Trypanosoma conorhini | reverse complement strand
GCGGAAGGTGCCTCAATAAAGAGGAAGGGATGGATGCCGGGGGGAAGGTGCGGGTCTCTCACTCCTTCTGTCTGCGCTTTCTTCGTTTTTTTTTGTTTCTTTCGCTGATTTTATCTTCTTTTGATTCCTACGCACCCACTCCCCTTCCCCTTTGCTCTCGCGCCTGCTGCTTCCCCCTTTTCCCTCTCCCCCGCCGCAGCGGCGGCGAGGAAGGGAAAAAAGGGAAGCATGTTTGTTGGGTTGCAAGACTCGCCTTGTAGCGCCCCTTTTCTCTCGGTCCCTCTCTTCTTCCTTGTCGTTGGCGTGTAGTGATGGAGCAGTGCGTGGCCCTCGTGGATTACGAGGCGGCGGACCCTGACGAGATCAGTTTCCGGCGTGGCGACGTCATCGCGGTGACCGCCAAGGGAAGCACCTCCGGCTTCTGGGAGGGGTTCGTGGCGGCGCCGGGGCGCGGACCCGCGGCGACGAAGGAGCCCCGCGGCCTTTTCCCCAACTGCTTTGTGACGTCCAACCTGCGGCGGTGGGAGATGCCCACGTTCTGCGACAGGGCCCTCTGCCTGTACGACTACGCAGCTGCAGATGCGTCGGAGATGTCCTTTCGGAAGGGAGATCGTCTCCGACTGGCGCGCCCCAGCGCCTCGCCCGGGTGGTGGTTTGGCGTCAACGAGAGCGACGCGGAGCGCGCGGTGGGGAGGCGGCAGGAGGCGGCGGGCGAAGTTGCCCCTGCGGCTGCGTCGCTGACGGAACCGCGCCTTTTTCCGAGCAACTTTGTGACGTGCGACATTGTTCGCGCCGCCCACTCCTTTGAGGCGCGGCACCGGCACGAGTTGAGGTTTGAGGCCGGCGACGTCGTCCAGGTGCACCGCAGGTGGAATGACGGGTGGTGGGAGGGAACGCTGCGGGGCCGCCGCGGTGTGTTCCCGAGCAACTACACCGTTCCCAACGTGGCCACCACCACCCCGCCCTTCTTTTGCAACGCCTGCAAGACCGTCTTTGTCGAGGACCCACCGCGCTGCAGGAAGTGCGCCGACGGAGAGGAGGTGACGCGGTGCATGCTCGCGGCCCTGGACGACTACGCCGCGGGAAAGCTGAGTGAGCCGGACCTCTTTGCATACGTTGAAGTTGGGGTCGCAGGAGTTTCTGCACAGGGGGTGGGCACTGCGGGTGCGTGAGCAGTGTGTTGAGCTGCCACCCTTCTTCACGGGCGGCGCGCTTCCCGTTCTAAATTATATCCCTTTATCGGTTCCTCTTTCAACACTCACACACACACACAGACAGACAGACAGACTTCCTCTCCCCTGCTCGCCATGCGTGTATTTTGGATTATTGTTATTGCCCTTGCAACTTTCTTTTCACCCCTTTCTGCCTGTTGTTGCGAGTGGCAGGGTGGCGTGAGGCGCGCTTGGGCGCGCGCGTGTAGTATTACTACTAGTATTATTATTATTGTTATTATTTTTCCCACAATGCCGCCAAGGAAAGGTGTCGCCGCGTCTTCTGTGTACGGCATGCCCCACGAGCGGCAGGTGGAGCTTTTGTCGGAGGCGCTTCTGCGGGAGTACATGCATAAGCGAAAGTTCACCGAGACGCTGCAGACGTTTGACACGGAGCATCCCCGCGACGCGGACACCATCGCCTCACGGGCGCTTATGTCAGACATGATGGCACTCGACCCCGAGACGCAGCGAAGATTGAAGGGCGAGGGAATTGAGACGATCATGGAGATGCTCTGCCTCCTGCGCGTGCAGCGGCGGCTTGAGCTAGAGGAGCTGAAGCAGCGGGCCTCGCTTGAGGTGCCACAGATGCCTGAGAAGCCGAGAAGGCACAAGAAGGAGAAAAAAAAGACGTCAGAGAAGCCGTCTCCCGAGGATGCGTTGGTTGAGAAGCGGTTGACACGACGACGAGGTGGCGGCAGCAAGGGGCAGCGGCGTGCGACGAGCAGCCCTGGCAGCAGCAGCGGCAACAGCAGTAGTCGCAATAGCCGTGCAAGCAGTAGTGGAGAGGGCGACAACGACAGTGGCCGTGGCAATGGCAGGGGCAGTCGTGAGAGGGGTGGCAACATCGACTTTAGTAGCGAAAGTGAGTCAGTGGGCGAGCAAGTGCGGCAGAGTGGGTGGGTGGCGGAGGAAACGGGGACCACCCTGGGTAAAGAGGCTGCCCGCTCAATCATGGAGCTGATATGCGGTGGAAATCCGCTTCCCTCATCGCTTGTCGAGCTTGGCTTCGTATTCGGGGAGGAGGTGGACTACGGCCTTCTCCAGGAGCATCGAGGTCCGGAGGGCGTATTGGCCGTGGTCCAGGCCTTTATTTGTGCATACTTTTTCCGAGGCGGGTACATCGATGTTCAGCGGCATCAGCAGCAGTGTCTTCAGAAGGCCCTTGCAGCGCTGCTTTTCGTCGCCCAACCCAACCCACGTCGGGTTTGTCTCGTGGATGGCTTGGTGACGATGACGTCTGCCGAGGCGGACACGGCGCGGTCGCGCGTGCGGCGGAACTTTGCTACCAGGCAGCAGGTTGAGGACTCTCTTCTGCCCCTCTTGGAGGCCTGGACGCGGCCCGGGGGCTCAGGCGTCTTTTGCTTCCTCCTCTCCGTGCTGCTGTCGCGTGGACTCAAGCGCGTCTCCTCCGCCGTGGGGCGCGCCACGGCGTTGATTGACCGTGAAGGGCGCTGCTCGACGAGCCTGACGAGGCTGCTGCTGCTTGGGGAGGCAGACGCCGCCGCCGCCGCCCCCGAGGACCTGCTGGGAAGCCTGTTGCTGGACGAGAGCAAAGGGCGACTGAGCTGCGGCTACGTCTCAAGCGGTCCCGACGACACCGCGTTGGACGAAGAGGGGGCGAAGACCCCGCAGCACCCCGTTTGGGTTGTGCACCACAAGGGCCGTTTTGTGGTTCTCTTCCTAAAGAAGGACGATCGCGCGCAGTTCGAGCAGCGGAAGGAGCTGGGACTGGCCGCCGCCTCGGACCTTTTTTTCTACGAGCCCTCTGCAGCTCCTCGAGGCGAGGCGTTTCTCACCGTTTCTGTCAACCCCGCGGCTGGCACGGGGCAAGTGAAGGAGCGGGCGCCCTCGTTTCTCCACGACGCCGTCTGCAAGATTCCCCCCTGGCGCGACGGAGACATCGACTGGAACGGCTTTGAGCCCGCGTTCTGAGCCCACCGCCCTCAACCCGCTGGCTTCCTGTGTGTCTTCTGTGACATTTTTCCTTGATGTCGTCGTCGTGGTCTGTGCCGCCCTTCCTCGTTGTCGTTCCTCTTGTGCGTGTGCCGCCGTGGCTGCACTGGCGCGCCCGGTGTTTGCTTGCGAGACCTCGGCCAAGTGCCGCCACTTCGCCTTCTTCCCGCCTCCTTGGCGGCAGTCGAGGCATATAGAAGGAACCTGCGACCGGATGAGAGGTCAAGCAAACCTCTGAGTATCTTGTTAGACTCCCCCCTGCTTCATTTATGTATTACATGCCTGTTGTTGTTGTTGTTGTTGTTTTTTGGCTCCGGCGCTGCCTCCCTCCGATGGGGCGCGGCGTGGGTGCATTTTTTTTTGTTTATTTTTATTTTATTTTGCTCGTGCCGCCTCCCCGCAGCCCCATTGCTGCCACCGGCACCGCCGCCGATGTTTGCCCTCCACGCGGAGGGTGGGAGAGTCGGGTGCGTGCGGGGCCGAGCTGTTGTCTCTCCCTTACTCCTGTTTTTTTTCTCTCTCTCTATTTGTAGGAGTAGGAGGGACAAGGCACCCATCCGGGTGCGACATACAAAAGGGGGAAAAAAGAAGTAAGAAAACGAAACAGTAAAAAGACGTGTGTGTTCCCTGGCGGGAATCCCACTCAGTGCACTTAGGGAACCGGGAGGGCCATGTCTGGTTCGAGGGAGCTCAGTCCCAGGGAGCCGATTAACGGCAACTTCGTCCCCACTGAGAAGCGCGAGCAGGTTCCAGACACGTACAGCCCTTCGTGTAGATGGTGGACCTTTGATATACCGCACACGCTTGCGTTGGTGCAGCTGGACAACGTGGCCAGTGGGGTGTCTGACGACGACGTTTCGAGACGCGCGGCGGAGCTTGGCAACAACAGGATTCGCATTGCCGGTGCACCGAGTGCCTTTTGGATTTTTTGCAGGCAATTCATGAACAGCATCACTGTCGTCCTGGCCATTGTGATTGTGATCAGTGCCGTCTTCAAGGATTGGCCGGAGTTCGGCGTGGTGCTGTTCATTCTGATATTTAACACCTTATTGGGGTTCTACCAGGAGTACGGCGCGGAGAAATCGCTTCACAGCCTGAAGGAAATGACGGCGGGCAGCGCGAAGGTTCTCCGCGATGGCTCGGTGGAGGTTATTTTTATCGACGAGGTTGTCGTGGGCGACGTGATCATTTTGGAGCAGGGCGCCTCGGTGCCGGCGGACTGCCGCCTCGTGGAGAACAGCGGGTTGGAGGTGGATGAGGCGCTCCTCACGGGCGAGGCGCTGCCGGTGGTGAAGCACACCGACGCTATCCCCGACCCGGACGGCGTGTGTGCGTTGGGGGACCGCAAGAATATGGTGTACCGCAACACGATGGTCACGCAGGGCCGCGGGAAGGCGGTTGTGGTTGCCGCCGGCGTGCACACCGAGATGGGGAAGCTCGCGGAGCGCCTCGGGGAAGGCTCAGGCACGGAGAAGACGCAGCTTATGAAGACGCTGGACTACATGATGTACTTCCTCTTTGGCTGCTGCATCCTGCTCGCCGTCGTCGTGTTCGCCGCGAACAAGTTCAGGTACCACCCAAGCACCCTGTCGTACGCGACGGCGGTCGCCATCGCCATTCTCCCAGAGTCCATGGTGGCGGTGGTCACGGTGTCCATGACGGTTTCCGTCAAGCGAATGGCGAAGCAGAAGTGCATTGTGCGCAGGCTGGCGGTGCTGGAGGTGCTCGGCAACGTGACGGACATCTGCTCCGACAAGACAGGGACGCTGACGGAGAACAAGATGGTGGTCAAAAAGGCCCTCATCGGGACAAACGAGGAGCTCTTCGTTACGGGAGCCCCATATGAGAGGTATGGGGCCTTTCTGCGCGGTGACCAGGAGGAGCAGGTCCACCTGACGGGGGCCTACGCGACCAATAAACTGCTCTACGAGTTTATGCGCTGCGCGGCGCTTTGCAGTACGACCGTCCTGCAGGTTGACGAGGAGGATGCCGATCACCTTTGCGGCACCGGAAACCCAACGGAGGTGGCGATTCAGGTGATGACGTGGAAGGCGGAGCTTCACCGCGACCGACTAGAAAACGAGGGGTGGAAGTGCATCGCGGAGTACCCGTTCGACTCCAAAATCAAGCGCATGACGACGGCGTGGTACAACGGGAACACGGAGCAACTGTACCTGTGCACAAAAGGTGCCCCCGAGCGTATTCTTGATCTCTGCTCCACCATTGTCTCGGAGTCGGGCAGCCACCTCGCCTTGACGGAAGCGGATCGTAAGACGATAGAAAAGCAGATCAAACATTTGGCGTCGGAGGGGCTCCGGACAATCTGTCTCTCCACGCGGCCGTGCACCCTGGAGCAGTTCCCCCTCCCCAGCGAGGGAACCTTCCTGCTCGCCCACGTCCGGGAGGCGATTGAGCAGGACCTCTCGTTTCTTGGAATTGTCGGGATTTACGACCCTCCACGCCCGGAGTCGCACCCCTCCGTCATTGCCTGTCAGCACGCCGGGATTGTGGTGCGCATGTTGACCGGCGATCACGTAACCACCGCGGGATGCATCGCCGTCATGCTGAACATCATCGGCAAATCGGACCTCGACAACCGAGTGAAGCTGATGAACGGCCCCGACTTCGACCGAACGGAGACGGAGACCATTGACGAGTGGGGGGATCTCCCACTCGTCGTTGGACGGTGCTCGCCGGAGTCCAAGGTGAAGATGATTGAGTGCCTGCACAAGCGCAAGCGGGTGGTGGCAATGACCGGCGACGGCTTCAACGATTCGCCAAGCATTAAAATCGCAGACATTGGCTGTGCAATGGGGTCTGGCACGGATGTCACGAAGGGTGTTGCGGATATTATTATCACGGACGACAATTTTGCTACTATTGTAAAGGCAGTGACGGAGGGCCGGCGCATTTCACAGAACATACGGAAATTTGTGGTGCACCTTCTTTCCAGCAACGTTGCTGAGGTGATTGCACTCATCTGCGGTCTTCCCATCCGCAATGAAGGGGTTTCTTTGTTTGTGCTCTCGCCCATTGAGATTTTGTGGCTAAATATGTTCACCTCCGGCCCTCCCGCAACGGGACTGTCGTTGGACGCCGCAAGTGCCGACGTGCTCCTTGTGCCTCCGAACACGGCTGGTCTTTTCACCTTTGAGCTCGTCGCTGACACGGTGGTGTACGGGTTTTGGCTCGGCGTCTGCTCACTGTGCGGGTTTGTCTTTATTGTCTACGGCGTACACGACGGCCCGGCCGGCACCGACTGCAACTCGCAAAACGGGGTCAACTGCCATGAGATTTGGCGCGCGCGTGCCACGGCCTTTGGAATCCTGTACTTTGGGTTATTGCTGCACGCGTACACCGTCCGCCACACGCGACAGTCCGTCTTTTTGATGAAGTGGTTCGACAATGTTTGGATTTACGGCTCCGTGGCTGTCGCCGTTGCTCTTTTCTTCCCCATCGTGTACATCAACCCCATAGCGCACAACCTCTTCGTGCACGACATGCTGACGTGGCACTGGGCCGTCATCGGCGTGCTTCTGGTGTTTTTCATGGCTGTGTGTGAGCTGTACAAGGTCCTGAAGAACTGCTTCTTCCCGAGGAAGCCGGTGTCCGTGGGGCCGTCGGACGACGTGGAGCAGGAGTACCGGCTCTTCGCCGTCTCGAACGAGGACGACAGAGACGTGGAGAGCATCGCCGAGGAGCAGCTGCGCATGTCGTTTGCATCCGTCAACGGCAGCGCGACGAGTATGGGCACACACCACGGGAGGAAGGAGAGGTACAAAAGGCGGCGGTAGCAGCCACTCCGCTGGGGGTGAGTTGGGGTGGGGCGGAGGCACGCTGTTTGTTTTTGTTTTGATTTTTGATCGGTGGCGTGCGTGTAACTTGTTTTGTTTTCTTTTTTCTTCCCTCAGTGCGCCCACGACACGTGTGCGGGCGGTGGGCGCGCCTGCTCGACTGAGGCCAATGTGCACATGACGGGTGCCGCGGTGAATGGCACGCATGTGCGTGTCGCTGGAGGAGGGGAGCTGCACGTGGTCCCCTGCGTGTGGCGGGCAGCGGGGCACGCAGCGCCCCAGTGGGGGCGGCCGCCGCCAAACACGGAGGCAGAGGGACTGTGAGGCCAACAGCCTTCTCACGCGCCCACGCCGAAAGAAACAAGGCAGCAATGATAATATATATATATATATATATGCATGTATGTGTGTGTATGTATAATGTATGTATATATATATATATGTGTATGTATACTTCTTTGGGGGGCCGCAGTGATTGGGCGGGGGGAGGCAGGGGGCGTTGCGCTCCGCCGCTATCGCCATTGCCGCACTCCCCCCCCCCGCCCGCCCAGCAACAAGCCAGCGAAGGCATCACGTAAGAAGATGAGGAATAATAATAATAATAAAAAAAAGACCAAACGAAAAAAAATTCGACAAAAATTTTCGGTAAAACTTCACTGGCGCCGTCTTTTTTTTTGTATATACGCGTGTGTGTGTTTATTATTGTTATTAAACAGTAACTGTTGGTGCTGGTGGCCTTACGGAGACTGCCGAAGCAGAGAAGAAAAATGAATTTTTTAATTCCTC
>NW_021704477.1:3480-10139 GCF_003719485.1 Trypanosoma conorhini | reverse complement strand
GGGGGGGGGTGTACTTGCGCGAGGACGGGGTGAGTGCAGGATGTTGCGAGCGAGATCCATTCGGCGAGGCCACACACACACATATATATATATATAAATATATATAGAAGAATAAAGGGGAAGGGAAAGCATTCGAAACGAGAAAAGTGGACACTGAGTGCTGTTTTGTTTTTTTGTTTTTTGTTTTCTTCTCTCTTCTTTTTTTTTGTTTGTTAAACCCCTGTTGTGAGAACTTACGGCGCAGCCTGCCTGTAGCGTCAGCTTTGCTCCAGAAGATCTTCCAGTCCCTCCATCCACGATGTATACACACGTATATATATTTATGGTGTATGTGCACGTTTGGGTGCGTGCAGATCTATACACAACTGTAACTATATATCTGTATGTGTATCTATTATTATTGTTGTTCTTGTTGTTGTTATTGTTAGCGTGTGTTTTTTTTTTGGCCGTTGGTGTCTCGCAGCCGAGAGGAAGCGGCAAAGGTTTACACTCTGCCATGGAGGGGAATAAGCGGGTGGCGGTCGCCGTGCGTGTGCGTCCCGTTTTGCGGGATGGCACTAGTCATATGCATATGCAGGAAAAGTTCGAGCTCGAGGCCGTTCAGCGCACGGGCGACACAACACTGAAGGTCGAGCTCCAGCGACAGGGCGAGCCCACGCGAAGCAGCGTGTTCACCTTCGACCACATCTTTGACCAGGAGAGCACCCAGCTGGAGGTTTACGAGGAGGCCGTCGTGGACCTCGTTGACGCCGCCCTGTCAGGCGTCAACGTCACGATACTTGCCTACGGCCAAACAGGGTCCGGAAAGACGTACACCGTGCTGGGCGACGTGAAGCCCAACCCGCTCGAGAATGACCTCCTGACGCACGAGAGCGGTCTCTTCCTGCGCGTTTTGAGTGACTTGGCGGAGCACAAGGCCCGACAGGCAAAGAAGGGCTTCCACGTCGTCATTGGGCTTAGTTGTGTGGAGATATACAACGAGAATATTCGTGATTTGTTCGGCGGAGGCCCGGGGACACCGCCGCCGCCGCTGAAGGCGGTAATGATTGGAGATGAGGTGCTTCTCCCCTCGCTCATCACAAAGGAGGTGACCTCGCTGCAGGCGGTCTTCAATGAGATCCAGCTTGCCATCTCGCGCCGCAAGAGTCGTTCCACGGAGAGCAACTCCACCTCCAGCAGAAGCCACTGCCTGTTCATTATTGACATTCTGCAGCAGGCCGCCACCGCCCCCGCCCCATCGCTCTCTCTGCTGGACACAAGAAATAATACCAAAGAAAAGGAGGGTAAACGTGTGGTGTGCGACGGCAGTGGGGTGGGGGAGATGCCGTTTGACGGCATGACCTACCGCATCAACGGCCAGCGGGAGCCTGTCTTTGGAAGCAAAATCATGCTGGCGGACCTGGCTGGCAGTGAGAAGGTCGCAAAGAGCGGGGTCTCGGGTGAGGGGCTGGCGGAGGCCACCTCCATCAACAGCAGCCTGACGGCGCTGGGCAACGTCGTCCATAGCCTTTACGAGGGCGGCTACGTCAGCTACCGCACCTCCAATTTAACGCGTCTGCTGAAGCCGACGTTCAGCCAGCAAAACTCGCGGGTTCTGCTCCTGTCGCAGGTTTCCCCGACGCGGCTGACATTTGACGAAACCATCAGTACGCTGCACTTTGCTAACAAGGTAAAGGCGATGAAGGTGACAACAACGACAGGCGCAGAGGCCGAACGGCTCCTCTTTGATTATCTGGAGACAGAAAAGGTGTGCGGCGCGCTGCTGGCGGATCTTCGCATCTTTGAAATCGAAACTGAGTCAAAGAGCGCCGTCATCCGGAGAAGGTGCAGACAGAATGGGGGCCTGTACTATAGTACTCTCGCCAGACCAAAGACAGTGACCAGCTTGAAGGAGCGACGCTCCTCTGTTGAGAGCACCGGCGCTCTTCGCGTTGCCGCTGAAGAGCGCGACGCAATAGTAAGACAGCGGCAAGAAAAGGAAATGCACCAGGACGAGGAGCTGAGTCAAATGGTACATGAATCGGCCAACGGGACGGTTGTGGAGTATGCCAACCTCATGGCGGAGACGAGGGAGTCCGTAGTCCATGAAAATGCCGTTTCCCAACATCTCCTCCTTCAGGCATTTCAAGTGGAGTCGTCGGGCGCGGCCTCTGTCATTCAGACGGAGGAAGCGGCGAGGTTTGCGGTGTTGATGGCGCGCTTTGCCGCGGAGCACATTGCCTTTTGCAAGAAACAAATAGCGGCGAATGAGGGCGAACAGGAGGTCATCAACAAGAAACTCAGCGCGACGCGACTTTTGTCAATCGAGGTGCCTGAGATTGCGGAGGACAACCTTAAATATGCCCAAGCATGCTGGGGTCACACCACGGCGAAGAAGTTCTTCGCAAGGTGCATGGAACTTCGCGAGATTCAGGCACACTGCGCAGCGCTGCAGCGGGGCTGTCTTGCCCTGGAGGAGTGGAAGGTGAAGAATAGGGAGTTCATACAGCGGGTGCAGGAGCAGATGACACAGAGAGTATAGTAGAGGCGCAGGGGGGGGGGGGGCAATCGCACGCTGCCGCGCAACGGCGCCCCGCCCTCCCGTTTTTCCCGGCGAGGCCACACGTGTCTGCTTCTTTTCTTTTCCCTCCTCCCCGTGACGCTGCGGCGCCCTGATATCGCCTCGCGGGAGAGGCCACGACGAGGGAGGCACGCACCCCTCCCCCCGCTCCAGAGCTCCAAACTAGAGGCAAAAAAAAAGGGTGGTGGTGGTGGGTGGGGGGGGGAATGACGGACCAGCGCGAACCAAGGCAGCCAGGCCCCGACAGGCAACGGTCGAAAGCAAACACCGAAGGAAGTTGACAAGGTGCGGCGAAGCGTCTCCAACGAAATAAGGAAATAACAAGGGAGCAGAGAAAGAGAGAGAGAGAGACATTCAAGGAGTATGAAATAGTTTCTTTGCTGTTGAGGAGGGGTGGGAGGAGGAGGGGGAAAAGACGGGGTAAATTGTCCTCTCCACTCCCTTTGCCTGGTGGAATTGTTGCTTTTTTTTGCCAATCATAAATGTACTCCCTTGGGAGCAGGTATACTATGTTTCCCTCATTGCTTTCCTTAATGAAGGAAAGCAAAATACTCTTTTTACTTCCCTGGGGTTTTGACAGCCGAAACGAATCCTGAGACTGGGTAGACTGAACTCAACGGTTTTGCTTTGGAGATGTCGGTCTGCATGTTTTGTAGCTCTCTCCTCGCACCTGCTCTGCCTTTCCTGTGGGAGGGGGGTGGGGAATGAGATGGAGGTGGTGGACTCTCAGTGACCATGACTACTTCTGCTGCCGCTTTGACTTTTTCTTTTTTATTCTTTTGTCTCACTGTCTTGAGCACCGAGAGGGCGCCCATGAAAAGACTGAAGGATCTACTTGTTTTGACCGGTGTGGGAGATGACGCCCGTGAGTTGATACCAGCCGATCGCGTCTTCTCAGCGAACGCGGTTTACATTGATTTATACAGTGTGATGCGAGGCATCTTGGACGACGCTGAGTGCACGGCCCCGGCGATTTGTCGAAATTTTAGCGCGAGGCTGTCGCGTTTTTTTGCAGGTGTTTTGAAAATAACGTTCCCGCCGTTTTCTGTGAAGAATATCATTTTCGTTCATGGGGCGAGCGACTCGCTGGAGGACGCGCCTTTCAGCCTGGAGGTGTATCGGCAGGCAAGGGACTTTGTGCGTGGAAACAAGGACCACTGCCGTCTTTACTTCTCCCCGGAGGCCGCACTGGAGGGGGCCGCTGCATTGATGTTGAGAAACGGGGATGCGGTTCGAGCCGTGTTGTGCTCCAGTGACCCTCATGCTCCTTTTTTGGGTTACGATTGCGTTCGGAACCTGGAGAGTTGGTGTGAGGAATCAGACTGCTGCCTGGAGGTCATTGCGTCCGCGCGCCTTGCAGCGGCACTGCGTCTGAAGGATTGTGCCTTGCTTCCCACCTTTACAGCCCTTCTGGAGGCGGCGTACGCTGCGGTCTGCCCGATAGACGTGGACCAAGTAGTGTCCTGCCTCAACTCCTGGGACGGACTGCTTTGCCCGGAGCTTTTGGAAGAGATCGGCCTCTCTACTGGGGACGCCGGCCGTGCTGACCTTGCCAATGTCTCCGTATTTTTGTGGGAGCTCCGTGGCGGGCTGGACGTCATGCCTGTTGAGGTTGCCGTGAAGGACGACGTTGCCCCACTCCCTCTTCTTCTTCGCCAGCAGTTCCGAAGCGTGATTCGCATGGGGGACAGGCGCCTACATGAGTGTTTCTCTGGGGTGCGAAAATCACTTTTGTATGCCCTGATGCCGGGGAGGCTGCTGCTGGAGGTATACGGCGACGGCAGCGTCCAGGTCGCGCAGCTTTCGGAGAACGACGACGAACTATCAAACCTTTACTCTCGGCCTTTGGCAAGTGCGCCAGCCCAGATCCTGCGAGTGGCGAGCTCAACTGGCGAGGAGGCTGCGATAACTCCCGCGGAGTTGGACACTGTCCGGCGACTGTCGCCCGAGTTGCAACTTGGCGCCACCTCACTCCTCTTGCTTCGCCGTATGTCTTACTTCTCCGAGGAGACGTGTCTGCGCTTCTGTCATGCTTTGACGTTCACGCCAGCCGAGGGGGCGCCGGAGGCCGACATGCGTGAGCCATGTCGTGTTTTTCAGGTTTGCTTAACGTATGTTACTTTGGTCAACGAGGCGCTGTGGCATCCGCGGAGGCCGCCCTGCTTGTCTGTTGGCTCTCTGGTGGACCTCTCCGCCCTGGTTGCGCCCACCGCTTTTTCATGTGAGTTGCCAGGGAACTCTGCTGAGGAGGCGCGAAGACGTGAGGATTTTAGTGCGCTTCGGGAGCTGCTGCGCTGCTGACTCCTTCTCTTATTTTCACGGCTCTTCTCTTTCGTTTTGACCGCTGTTGCTGGATGCTCCTTTGCTTGCCTCGTTCAGGCTTGAACGGCATGTGTGGTTCACCCGTTTTTTTCCCCCCTCTTCCCCTTCCTTTTTTTTTCCTCGCCATGTGTGGTTGTGTGTGGGACAGTGTCTCTCTTTCAGTGGCGAGCCTCAAGAGCAGAAAAGCGGGGAAGGGGGCCAGAAACGTCTCTGGCTGCGCGAGTGTATTCTGAGCACCACGGCCTTGACCTCGCCGTGCGTGAGCAACGCGGAGGTGGCACCACACCCGCCCCAGCCCTCGCACGCTGGAAGGAAGGGAATAAAGGCCAACGCAAGCGTGGTAGCAGTAGCGGGAACAGCAATGGCTCTGACTTTACCCAAAGACTCTGAGGAGGCGAAAGCGCTGGTAGGATCTCTCCGACAGAACGCGGATAACAAAGTCTGTTTTGACTGTCCGCAGAAGAACCCAAGCTGGTGCAGTGTCACCTACGGCATTTTCTTGTGTATGGATTGCTGTGGGCGCCACCGTGGCATGGGTGTCCACATTTCCTTCATGCGCTCGGCCGATCTCGACAGCTGGAGGCCGGAGGAGGCTCTTCGAATGGCACTTGGAGGCAACGCGGCAGCCCGGGCCTTCTTCAAGCAACACGGATGTAATGATCCCAAGATGCGGTACAACGCTCCTGCGGCTCAACTGTACCGGAAGCGGCTCGACCGTCGCATGGCGGAGTGCCTAGGGGGGAAGCTAACAGAGCCGCCCGCTGAGGAGGTGAAGCCGGAGGCGGCAGGATCTCCCACGGAGAGTTGCAAGGATCCCGAGTCGACGACCGCCGGCAGCCCAGTGGCGCAGGCCCCCGTCATTTCCATGGCCCCCAAAACTGGAAAGAAACCGGGCGTCGCCAAGAAGAAGGGGTTTGGGGGCGCACAAAAGGTGGAGGGGGACATTAAGGAAACCTCAGGCCCAGTTCCTCACTCCCTCCTTCATGACGAGGCAACACCGGCAGATGTGGTTGACGCGAGGCCGAATACGTTCATCCCAGATGCACCTCCGCCCGTGAACCCGGCGGACCGTTTTCGTGGATTGGGCAACCCCGCATTTCAAGCTGAGGCACGGAGTGCGGAGGTGAAGGGCGGGCCGGATTTTACGGGGCTGGGGTCGCAGCCGTACCAACCAAAGGCCGCTCGTGCCGAGGGAGGCGGCTTGCAGGACACACTCTGGCAGGTGACGGAAGTCTGGGATTCCCTCAAGGAATCCGCAACTCGATCTCGCGAAGAGTGGGGCAATAAGGTGCGGGACTTCCTGGATGATCTCTAAGCGTGGCACTGGGGAAGGGGGACGTGGGGCTACGTCTGAGGTACAAATCTTATTTGCTGGCTTCCATGCTTTACACGCGGCCTGCGCACTTGTGTGCGTGTATGTGTGCCTGTGCGTGAGTGTCTTTCACGCTGTGTTTTTTTTCTCCTTCTGATGGGCTGCTGACCGCATAAGAGGAGCTGAGCGTCCATTAGAACGCCAACCAAACAAGCGGAAAGCAGGCATTGAAGCCTCTGCAAAGACCTTGTCCTGGTTGATTTCTCTCTGTGTGTTTTTGTTTTGTTTTCTATTTCCTCCCTTTTCTATTTTAAAACTTCTTTTTTTTCACCCTTTACGTTGTCATTGCTATTGTTATTAATTTTATTATTTTTCCTCGGCCCATGCCTCCTTCCTGTTTGGGGGTCAATGTGCATGCATTCAAGTAGAGGGAGGGAGGGAGGGAGAGAGAGAGAGAGAGAGGGA
>NW_021704477.1:0-3455 GCF_003719485.1 Trypanosoma conorhini | reverse complement strand
GAGAGAGAGAGAGAGGAGAGAGGAGGGGGGGGGGCGATGCAGTGTGTCAAAGGCGTGGCTGACTGCGTTAGTGGCCCCTGCTCCGCCGTCATCAAGTTTCAGAAACAGTTTGTGGACGACGTCATCGTCAATGTGAAGAAGCAACGGGAGGAGCTGAGCCGTCACAATCACGAGCTGCAGAACCGACGGGTGCGGCTGCATCTCGATCACCTGGAGGAGGAGTACCTCTGCTGCGTCTGTGGCAAGTCCGGCGAGGAGCGGGACTCCGAGGACGCGGTGCCTGGCGAATTCAGCATTGTGCACATGCCAAGCAAAGAGCGAATTGAAAAGGCCATCATCGTCTCTGGGCAGTTGAACCAGGACGGGGCGGCTGGAGGCGAGGGCGGGTTTCAGGCGTCGGGGCCGCGGACCGACGCGCTTCTTGGGGTTCTGTCCGCACCCGCGGAGCAGAGCACGAGCAGGATGGTGGCGAAGGTGCAGCATTGCATTCTCAACCAGGAGGCCGCGCGACAGCACAAGCGGAGATGGGCGCAGCGCGACAAGGGGCTTATGAAGATTGAGGAGTCCGATATTGACATGTTTCAGCAGTTTTTTAAGAGGCCTGTTCACGGGTACCTTTGCTCGGACTGTCACACCTCGGCGAAGCGGAGGCTGGACACTCTCACGAGTCAAATACAAATGATTCTGTTCAAGGGGAAAAACCCTTTTCTGCGCAGTGGCGGCGGCCCGGCTCAGGCCCAGCGGCAGGAGACGACGGCGTCCCCCACCTTGCCAGCTTCGGCAGCCTTTGGGCCCTGCCTCAGGAGGGCGCATGGGGCTCAGAATTACGCCACACTTTCCGACGCGGCCATAACGCGTCTCCGGGCGAATTTTCGATGTGCCGTTTGTAAGCGGCGGCAGGCGTCATTTTTTGTCCGGCAAAGCGCCACCTTTCTTTGCCAGTTTTGCTGCTCGAGGGACCGGTTTTACCGTGATAGTGCGACCTGCATCAACGACGAGCTCATGCCAATGGAAACGGCACATCTGTTGGAAAGCCTGGCGCCCTGCCACGGAAAAGTGGGGGACGGGGACGAACACGGCACGCGGGTCAGCGGCGGTGAAAAACGCGGCGTTGGCCTTTTTAGCGAGCACAATGCCATTGACCTTTTTGCGGCCCAGTTACCACCACACGCATCTATTGCCGTGAAACCCGCTCTTCCCCTCTCCCCATCTCCTTCCGATCGAAGGAGCGTTGCCGGTAACACGTCGGTTTCACTTTTTAGTGGGAAAAAGTTCTTGCTGAACCTCTGGGAATCCAATGCATTCTGAAAAACACTTTTTTTTTCTTTTCTTCCTCTTGCCCTATCCTGGCTCCGGGAGGGGGGTCTGTGAGATGCGTTGGGGCCCCTACTTCCCCCATACGCATTGTGCGTGTGTGTGTGTGTGTTGGTTGGTTGGTTGTGTTTCGTTCCTTCTTGAGGCGCCAAGAGAGGTGGAGAGAGAGAGAGAGAGAGTGAACGAGCGAATGGCGCTGGGGAGTGGCGTTTGCTTTGCCGCGCACAACAGGAAACCAAGAAGAAGAAAGGATGCTCTGCAACTGTCCTTGAGTGCGGCTATTGGCGCGAGAGGTTTGCGTGACGACGCACACGCTCGTCCTCGGCGCCTCCACCGTGCGTTTGCTGAGTTGGTGGCAGTGCGGGGAAATGATTGTTGCAGTGTTGTGCCCCACTGAGGGTGGCGACAGTGCCTACCGCCGCCTTGCCCATTTCTCCCACAACTAGCTGCCACTTCTCGCCTAAGCACACACACACACACACACAACCGTTGCGGCCTGAGCGGATCCGCCACAAGGGAGTATCGAAGAAATAAGAGAGAGAGACCCAACATGCCGCGGCGTCTTTTCCGCCGCGGTGCTGCTGCTCCTCGTTGTGCTGATATGCTGCTGCGGCTATGGAACTGTGCACGCTGAGGAGGAGAAACCAAAGGAAGTGCAACTGCCGCAGAGCGTTGAGCTTTTCGTGCCAAATAAGACGCAAGTGGAATCGAACGCTGTAGCAGCAAGAAAAACGAGGGATTCTTTTACTTCGCCTTCGCTCGCCAGTGCTGGTGGAGTCTTGGTTGCTTTTGCCGAAGGCCACATCTACTATACAGACCCCCAGTCACCGCAACCCCTTGATTCTGCTTATATTGTGGCGGTGTACATCAATGCCTCGGAGAGCTGGGCGTCTCTTGCCGCTGAGGTCAACTCAAATAATTGGAAGGCACACACCGTCTTTGGCACACCCAGAACAGAGACCTCTGTGTACCGGGCATCCTACCCCACAACAGTTGCAAAGGGCAACAAGGTTTTTCTTCTTGTGGGAAGCGCCCACATGGAATATAACCAAACTGCCTCAAAATGGTTGCCATCCTTCCCGGGGTTTGATTTGCTGGTGGGTGAGGCCACACAAGGTGGACAGATCCAATGGGCCCCACCCATCTCGCTGGTACAAAAGCTCATGCCGTTTGCTGTCAAACTTGAACTGGGGGGCCTTTTTGGGGCTGGTGGCTCAGGTGTTGTGATGGCGAGTGGCGCGCCTGTGTTTCCTGTGTTTGGGTGGAAAAGGACGGGAGATGCCGGCGCTGTCTCCATGCTCCTTTATTCGACGGACGACGGCCAAACGTGGGCGCTCTCAGCGGGGATGCTCCCCGCTGGCTGCGCTTCGTCCCTCCTCGCCGAGTGGGAGGCGGGGCAGCTTCTCATGATTGCCGATTGTGTGTTTAGCCGCAGGGTGTTCGAGTCGAGGGACATGGGGGCAACGTGGACGGAGTCTGTCAGCACACTCTCGCGCGTGCAGGGAGATTTTGGATCAAACCCTTTGCAACGGCCTCGGCGTGTGACGTCCCTCACCACCGCGACGATTGCTGGAACGAGGGTCATGCTGTACACCCAGAAAAACTACCCACTCGGGGAGGCGGAGGCGGAGGCAAAGGATCTTTTTCTTTGGGCCACCGACAACAACCGGACGTTTCGCGTCGGGCCCATTTCCATGGACGCTGATGGGAATATCACACTCTCCAGCGCCCTGCTGTACTCGAACGATAAACTGCACTTTTTGCAGGAGAGAGGCAGCGGAACAACGAACGTGAGCCTGATTTTGTCCCCCCTGGCGGAGGAGTTGAAGACAATCACGTCGGTCTTGGGCACTTGGGCAGAGCTGGACTCCGCCTTCTCCAAGTCGTCTGTGCCCACGGCCGGCCTGGTTGGATTCCTGTCGGATGCGTCGAGTGATGCAACGTGGGACGACGCGTACCGTTGCCTGAACGCAGTTGTGACGAATGGAAAGAAGGTCGACAATGGCTTTGAGTTCACTGGGGCCGGGTCCTACGCCTTTTGGCCAGTGAACATGTGGCAGTATGGTAACGTGTACGGCTTTGTGAATTACGAGTTCACGCTTGTGGCGACGGTGACCATCCATCAGGCTCCGAGGGGGAGC
>NW_021704479.1:9801-17900 GCF_003719485.1 Trypanosoma conorhini | reverse complement strand
ACCAGAAGAAGGAGATGTGGCGGCTCACTGGCGCTGCGTCAACCACTGTGTTGTGCTGGGGCCTGTGCAGAACATTCAAGAAGGCTACGTATTTGAAGAGAAGGTTGTGCAATTCACATTAATCACAGACTTCGAGGGTCCTTCACCTGGCGACCCGGATAAGGACTTTCACACAGTAAGAGTCTTTGATAGCTCCTTCTGTGAGCAGCTAAAAAAGGAACTGAAGGAGGGCGAACGGTTCCTTGTGACGGGTCGGTTGCGCATGATACCACAGTACGACGGTGCGATGAAGAAATATTACCACTACCCAGTTATTCAGGTCCACCCGGGATGCGGGTCGGTGGTGCGGGTCTGATGGAGAGCGTGACCTGCTCTCGGTGACTCTGCCGTGGTTGTCCTCTGCGTGTGTGTGTGTGTGTGGGAGATAAAAGGAAGGATTGGCCGAGTCTTGAGGAGATGGCTACGCAGGTGTGATCAGTTGTGTGCTGTGGCGTGGGGGAGCTTGACTCAAGAAGCACACACAACAAAAAAAAAAAGTTTTTTTTTGTCTTCCTATTTTACCTTGACGTTATTCATAGTTTTTTTTTTTTCGTTGCTGCCGGGGCAGGTACAGATAGAGAACCAGCGAAGGGATATGGCGCTTGGCGCGACTAGAGGTGCATCCCTAAGGCGTGCGTCCGGCATGAATCCAGTGGAGAGCTTCAAGTGTGAGGCACGCTGTTGCTGCGTTGCCGGTGATGCCGTCTGGATGGCGGAGTTGAAGGGTGGTATTGCCGTGTGCGACGCCCAGCGCGGGAACGTGCTGGAGCGTGTTGCTGTTGCTGGTGAAGCCGACGAGCGTGTGCAATTCAAGTCCATGGCACTTGTGCATGATGAGGTCTGGGCGGGCACGATCACCGGGGTTGTTCATGTCTTTGATGCGCCTGCGAGGCGGTGGAAGCAGTCCATGACAGTTTTGGGTGTGGAGGCAACGGCGCCACTCTTGTCACTTTTCTTTGACGGCTTTTCGGTTCTGGGCGGCTCTGAAACGGGCCGCATCGTGCAGTGGAACCCGTTTACAAAGAGGCAGGTGACAGTTTTTGTTGCCCTTGCGCCCGTGACAGCAGTAACAGTTGCCGCAGGCCTCATCGTCAGCGGTGATCGCAGTGGCGTTGTGCAGTTGTGGGACCCCCGTAGCGGGGAGGTGGTTTACGAGCACGCGCAAGACGCCTCCGCCGTCACTAGTCTTCTTGCCGAGGCGAGCACAGGAACACTTTGGGTGGGACGACGCAACGGCACCGTTAGCGTCTACGCCCTCGCCTCAACGATGAGCTTCGCTGGTCGAGTTTCAGTCGGCGACGGCGCCGTGACGTCCATGTTGGCGGTCAGTGGAAAAGTACTTGCCACCTCCTACGACAGGGCCGTCGTTGTGTTCGCCGCCAGAACACGTGAAGAGCTTAGCCGCGCGACGATGGCACACGACGCCTTTATTCACTACGCTTCACGCGTATACGCCGCAGAGACGGCACGCATCTGGACAATTGGGAATGATTGTGTGGTTCATGTGTGGGATCTGGCGGGATATTTTTTGCCATGTCAGTCACCACCTGCCATCCGACCTTGCGATCAGGCGGCTATGGTGCACGGCGCCAGGGGGGCGTTGACGGTGGAGAACGCGCAGCTGTCCACCCGTGTGGCGGAATCCTTCAGCCGGGTGACCGATGCAAAGGAGGAGTTGCGGCAAGCCAGGGATGAGGCGCATGAACTGCGACTTCGTCTGATGTCATTTGAGCACGTACTCAAGGAAAAGGACGCGGAGATCGCGTCGCGTGCCGCTCGCGTAAAGGAGCTTGAGGAGGATGTGAATAAACTACAGAACACCGTCACGGACAGTAACGCCCGCGCCGATGCGGCACAGCGGGAGACCAACATGCTTCGCGCGGACTACCACGCCGCTCTGCGCGACGCCTCGCAGACAAAAACGCAGCTGTCCGCCAAGATCGCTGAAAAGGCGGGCGTTGAGCAGCAGCTGGCGGCAGTCCGCACGGAGAACTCGCATCTAGAGATTCGGCTTCGTGATCGCGAGGGTGAAGTGTCGCAGTTGAAGGCAGAAAATGCGCGCCTGCACGCGACGGTGGGGCAGCTTTCGTCGTCACAGTCTGCCGAGCGGGAATTGCAGCAAAAACAGCTTGCCAGCACGGAGGGTGCCATGCGGCAGGAACTGGAGGAACTGCGAAAGCGCAGTCAGGTGTTGGGGGGCATGCTTGTCTCTATGGAGTACACCATTCGGCGCAAAGAGGAGGAAGAGCGTGACATGACGGCACTCATGAATGCCCTTCGTCGAAGGGCCGCGGAGCGTGTTACGGATCCCCATCTGGCCGCGCTGCTCAATCTCACGATGGTGCGTAATCCCGACCGGTTTGAGATGGAGTGCGACGAGCACACAAAGTCATTGCTTCGCGACCGTAATGGGCCTTTTATCCAGTTTCTCCAGCTCTTACGCGATCGTGACCCACAGACGTATGGGCAGCTGCTTGAGTACCTCCAGCATCCTGAGGCGGGGTCTCGGTTTAGCGCCCTCTTTGACCAACTTTTTAGCCTCGCACAGAAGGAGGGAGCCGCGTCGGACGACGATATTGTGAACTTCAAAAAGAGTTTGCCGGTACTTCTTGACGCATTGAACAGCAAGAATGCGGCAGGTTCGCGGGTTGGGGCTGGGGGAGCCACAGGCGACGCCACTCTTGCAGCGGGAGCAGGTGGGGTAAACGTAAACTCTTCTCAGTCACCAAATTCCGCTGCGGACGTCAAGCAGACCCTTTCTGGGACAGGCAGCGTGGGCTTGGAGGGTGGCGCCTTTGGTATTGGCTCGAATGGAAGCACTACTGCCGCTCTCAACGCCGCAACTGCTCTGCGGCCGTCACAGCAACAGCAGACGGCGGTGGGGGCTTTGGGCGTCGGTGACGCAGGAAGGATACTACCGACGAATGCCGACGAGTTCAAGAACTTCTTACGAAGCATGAATATCACCGTTGAGGAGCCCGACTTGGTCGGGGCGGGGGCAGGCGGCGTCGCGGAGGACAGTCACCTAAGGCAACTTCAAAATGCGTTTGAGTTTATTTTGCAGACACGCCGCGATTTGGTCCATCAAATGGGAATTCTGCTGAAACGCATCGTGAAGGCGCGCCAGGTTATAGATGCCCTGACGAGTAACGCGCGAGAGGGTTCATCGCCCACACAACGCCGCCTTTCTGGAAGCGGTGGTGCGCACGTTTGGAGGCAGAATTTAGGCTCGGTGGCGACCAACATGTTAGAGGAACTCCAGCGCTTTGTTTCCGGTATTCTGGCCGTGTACTTTACCGCAGCGGAGAAGCAGCGGCTGGGGATAGATGCCTAGGCCTCCCCAGAACCCACTTCACGAGATGCTGTTATGCATTGCCGCTGTTAGACTAGAAAGTGGCGGCATCGCAATCTCTTTCTGCGGCGCCAGAGCGTTTATTTATTTAATTTGTTATTCAAGTGTGTCTGTTGGCTGATCTCTCTAGTTGCATCAAGTTGCCTTTCCTGTCGTTGTTTTTCCTTCTTTGCCTTCGCCGTTTGCTGCGCCGTAGCGGTCGCCGCGGGGTGGCAATGGCGCGCTCGTGCTCCCTCTCGACCTCGCACGACGATGAGAAGAAGAACTCATTTAGCGGGAGCGACAATGAGTCCGAGGACTCGTCCTCCAGCCGCAGTGCGTCGGCCTCGTCGAGCGGCTCTTCTTCGTCCGTCTCGAGTCCTCCACGTGCGAGCCCCGAAAAGGGCAGTTGCGACGCGTTAGCGATGGAGCGAATGGAGCGGCACCGGCGTCTCCGACGGTTGCTCTCGCAGCGCAACGTGGGTGACGCCGTCGCCGTGGACGACGGAAAGTACGTGGAGCCGTTCACCGCCCGCAAGGGCGCGCTGGACGCAGACGACAGCGTCATCCTCTCCACCTTCTCCAACGCACTTCTCTTCTCGCGGCTTCTAGCTGTTCTCAGCTTCTCTGACCATCCTGCACGTTTGGAAAACTTTGAAGGGGTACTTTCAGCCACGAACCCGCTTTTTTACCGGAATTTCAAGCTGCCACTAGAGGAGACCGCGGCTCAAACGGCGAGGGGCAGTGCGTTGACGCACCGTGGCTGTGCCGCCCTGGAGCGCGGCGGCATCGTCGTTCGTCGACGGAAACGTGATCGACACACGCACACGGCTGCTTCTGCGGCTTCCGCGGAGGCAGTTAGGCGTGGCCGCGCAGCGGGTGATCCGTCGGAGCGCCGCGGGAGCACGGCAACGTCGGGCATTATTGCGAATTCGTTGCGGAGTTGGGAACAACACTTGGCGGAAGAGCTGAGGGCGGAGGGTGTCTCCATCGAAACGTTCAGGCAGCAGCGGCACGGCAACAGTTACGTGGAGGAGCGCCGTTTTCTCCAAGAGTCCCAGTGGGCTGACTACCAGCGCGAACTGCGGCTTGAGGAGAAACGAAAGGAACAAGAGGCCAAGCGGGCGATTCGTCGTGGCGAAACTAATACTAACTAAAGAGGAGATGAACAACAACAACGACAAAGTTGCTTTTTCGCCACAATTTTTATTGGTAACGATGCCTGTCCCACCACGCGACAGTTGAGGTCTTGTGTGCTTGTGTGGGTGCGAGATGGTTGCATTTGAAGTAGTATATTGCTATTGTTGCTGCTTTGCTTCTCTTGACGTTGCCGTACATTCGTGGGTAGGGTGAGACTAGTCCCACATGGGGCGCTCTGCGAAGATCACGAGGGGCGGGGACAAGACCCGCGTGAACCAAGGTCGCCAGGAGGCAAAGATGCGGGCGCAAGGGGCAAAGAGCCATACCACATCTGTGAAGGAGGCAGTGGAGGCGAGGCGCGCGCAGAAGAAGCGGTCGCAGGCCATTGCCACAGAACTCCGTGCCAAGACGCAGGTTCAGGCTACACCCATAGTGAAGATGGCGCCAAAGGGCAAGAAGCCGGAAGCATAAGGAAATAATGGCATTCGTCGGGTTCAAATCCCCCCCCCCTCTCCTGTTGGCGTGAGTGAATCCCAGAATGATAACTGATTACGTTTTTTTTTTTTTATGAAGTGCATGAGGTGTGCGCATCTGTGGGCGTGTGTCTGTTTCTCTCCTCTGCCCCTCCGTGTGGTTTCACGCTGTCTTTTCATTACTCCAACCTAAGTTGCACGGAGTCATTGACGTTAACGCGAAGCCGAGAGGCGAATACACAAACCATAATAGCATTTGAACAACAACACCAAAAAGGAAGCTACCAGGAACACATTCAAGCAAGCACCAACGCCACCACAACAGAAAAGGGAAAGGGATGCTGCGTCGTATTGTAATTAGGCCTGTCAATCGACGCCTGGCGGCTGCACCCTCTGCGCTGGTCCTTCGTTCTGCCTCTACAGTGGCAATTTCCGTGCAGGGGCTTCACTACGTCGGCACCGGCCTCGCCGCCATCGCGCTCGCGGGAGTCGGGCTCGGCATCGGCACCATCTTTGGCAACCTGCTCGTCGCCTGCGCGCGCCAGCCGAACCTGACGAAGATGCTGTTCAACTACGCCATTCTCGGTTTCGCCCTGACGGAGGCTATCGGTCTCTTTGCCCTCATGCTTGCCTTCCTGATGCTCTTCTCGTAGACACTACTTTTTTGTTTGTTTCTTTGCTTGGTGCTTTGCTTGTTCTTGCCTCTCCCACCCCCATTTGTGGATAGAGGGAACGTTGTGTCGAGTAATCCGTTTTCTTGTTGCTGTTTTCGTTCTTCTTGAGGCTTCTCTGTTCTCTTGCTTCCCATGTTGTCGTTTTTTCTTGCCTACTACTAGCCTCCTTCTGAAGTTTTGATTTGCCGCTGCGTTGGCGTACGCGCGGCAAACCTTCCCCTTCGGTGCTTCTTGGGTTCATGGAGCTGCGTGGTGATGCCGCCTCACGCCCCACCGAGCTGCCGCTACCCGATATTGCGACGTTGATGGAGCGCTACGTCGAGTTTCTGGAGCCGCTGGACGGGGTTGCTGACAAGGAAGCCAGCGTAGAGTTTGCTCGGCAGGTGATTCGGGGCCTTTCGGGGGGCGGCGGTGAGGTCTCCCCGGAGTGGCGCGGTATTCTGGACTATTTCCGTTTTTTGGAGTCCCTTGCAAGGGAGTACAAGCGAATTTGTAACACCTCGCTGCGAACCTCGCATATGGCGCCTCTGTGGAATTCGTTGTACCTTGGCAACCGGGATCCGCTGCCCTTTGGGTGGAATTACACGCTACTTCTCGATGCGCCACCGCTGGAACAGTCCTGCCAGCAGCTCAACATATCGAAACCGGCCTTGCGGGCGGCGATCATTGGGGCAGCGTCATTTCACGTACGCCATCTTGTTCAGCAGCCGCTTTACTTTACTCCGGAGGGGCAGGAGAGAATGCCAAAGACCTGTCGTGTGGATTTGAAGCTCTGCCACGACCAATTTACGCGGCTGTTTCGCACTGTGCGCGTTCCCCACGTGGGCGTGGATGGGATGCGTTGGTCGTGCACCAATAAGGTGCTGCTACTGCGTAAGGGACACCCGTTTGTGCTGGATTGGGTTCGTCTCGACGACAGGGGTGGCGTGAACGGCTTGGGGGCACATTGGTTGGAGGAGGTGGTCACAAATGCGCGCCTGATTGACGCGGTCATCGCCGAAACCTCCACCGCATCCCCGCACAGGGAAAGTCCACTGGTGTTGTCAAGCGGGTGTCGTGCAACGTGGGCGCGCGTTTTTGAGGAGTTATGGAAAGAAAAGAATTCAAAGGCGGCTTTGGATGCGATTACCTCCTGCAGTTTTGCAATTTGCCTCGATGATGAAGTGGACTTTGCTCTGCCCTTCCACGGCGGCAAATACCCTGAGAATCGTTATCCCGACTTCAATGTGACGTACACGGTGGATCCCGCAGGTGGCTCCAGCTGCAACATGGAGCATTCGTGGGGCGATGGTAGTACCATGCTGCTTGTTTGCGGCATGATTGCGTATTACTCGCGATCGCTTTGCAAGGAGGACTTTGCCCTGAATAAAAAAAACACGTGGATGAGCCTATTACCAGACGATGCAGCACGCGTGAAGCCTGTGCACTTTGGTTCATTGTCCAAAGGTGTTCTTGACGCGATCACCGCGTGCCGCCAATCTCATCAGCGCCACGTGAACGAAACCGAATTGACTGTGCGGCACATTCGTGCAGTCGGAACGAACGAAATCAAGCGGCACTGTCGCGTGAGTCCTGACGCCTTTGTGCATGCCGCATTTCATCTTGCCCAGCGACGGCTCTTTGGGGACCAGCGGTCAACGTATTGCGCCCTGCTGATGAAAAAGTATCATCATGGACGCACGGAAACCCTCCGAACGGTGACACAGGCGACCCAGGCCGTGGCAAATGCGGTGTCTTCTGCCGAAAACAAAATGACCTTTAACGCGGCGGTTGCGGCGGCGTTGCAAAAGGCGAGCCAGGAACATTACCGACGCATTACGGTGTGTCGCGCAGGAAAAGGGCTGCATCGAGCTTTGACGCTTCTGCGGCGTCTTCACGATGAGGCAAAGCAGCGGTTGACCCCCGCGGGCTCAACACCGTGCACGCATGCTTTTACCACGGCCTTGGCCTCCGTTGAAGCCCGTTTTTTCGAGTCATCCGCGCTTCGGGAGCTGTCATCCGATTATCTGTCCACCTCCAACATGTCGGGCAGTGGCATTTTAGCCTTTTGCTTTGCAGCGACACATCCGGATGGCATTGGAATTGGGTACTCACTCTTCCCCGACCGCCTCACTTTTTCCTTTTCAGCACTCAAAAGTTGCGCGCGCCCATTGAGGGGCACGCGGAAAATCCCCCTGAAGCATGATGTCGCCGTCGAAAATGGCGGAAGACGTCTGTGCGAGCTGTATGCTGACGCGGTGGAGCAGTCCCTTTGCGACTTGTACCGCCTTTCAGCTGTGTTGCCTTCTGCCAAGCTTTAGAAGATGAGGATAACATTGTGTTTGTGTTTTGTTTCTGTGTGTGTTTCTGTGTGTGTGTGTGTGTGGTTGCATGGGAGGAAAGCTGAAGCGGGGTTGCGTTGCACGCAACGGGCGCGAGAGAGAGAGAGAGAGAGGTAGGTTA
>NW_021704479.1:0-9776 GCF_003719485.1 Trypanosoma conorhini | reverse complement strand
ACGGACGGCGAGAGAGAGAGAGAGAGAGAGGGTTAAGTTGCGTGTGCATTGGTGTCATTTTTGTCGATAGTGCGCTGCACTTGCACGAATCGTTTTCTTTTCTTGCTTTTTTTTGACAAAGCGGTGGGTGGTGCGTTTTTTTTCTTATTGCTGCTGCTGCCGCTGCGGCTGCCTTGGAATCCAAATGGCCTCACGTGGCGTCTTGACCGCGGCCTGCGTTGTTGGGGGTCTCACGATGACGGGCGTCGCGCTGACGGCCTCGCGATGGCGGCGGACAGAGGCGCGCCGCGCAGAGCTTAACAACGAGTACGCCGACGTTCTAACGGAACTCCGCTCGTTGAATGACGCACGCCTAAAGGACGCCGAAGATCTACGGCGCAAGCGAAAGGAAACGGCTCTGATGCATGAGACGGTGGCCACTATCTGGGCCGATCGTCTTGCGCGCTACGTGCAAACCAATAAGGAGCTGCACTCTTTCTTGAAAGCCCTCCCGGAGGCGCTTGGCGCCCTGAAGGGCCTCACAAATCATTACCAGTACATGGCAACGGAGATGCGGAAGTTTGTGGCTTTCGACGTCGCCTGTAGTAAAGTGCATAACTTCGCACTTCTTCTTGAACACGGGGAACATGTAGGGATGCCGCGTGTGGTGGAGAGAATTCGCCAACTACTCATTGCAGAGCCCCTAGTCCAGGTGGTGTGTGACAGTGTCAGCCAAGTCCCCGCCGACATTAGCTGCCCAAGTTCCCTTGGTGAGTGTAGCTCAAGTTTTGTCTTTTGCATGGAGGAGCTTGACCGGGCGATTGAGCTGGCAGTCGCGCGCCACCTTGAGTTTCAGAGCGAAGAGGGGAAAAAGACCCCCAACGTCATTTGCGATGGCGTGCGCAAGCTCACCAACGAGGCCAGGCTGAATACACTTACCAAAGGCGACATCGCCCTGCAGAAGGAGCGAAGGGCGCTTCGAGACCTCCTCCTCCGTGACCGACGGCAGCTGCACACGACAGGTGACCTGAGGAGCGCTCTGGAATACGTTGAAGGCGTGTCGGATCGGCTCTGCACTGACGATGCGGGGGAGGCTGGGCTGCGCAAGATTATTTCCACTGACGCCGCCGTCAAAGCCGCACAGGACCAACTCCTCTTGTGGCGGAGGTCGGCGGCGGTCTTCCTCGTGCAGCAGCAGGCGAAGGAGGTGTTGGAAGCCTACCAGCTGCTGTTGGCGGAGACGCTAACAAAAACAAGGTCAGGCTAAAAGGAGCGGAACGACAGCGAGGCGAAGAGAGGAGAAACGCGGAAGGTCGATGGCTGTTTCACAAGGTGTGAAAGGGTTTCAGCGCAACCTCGGTGGCTAGCAATGCGGCGGTGAGAAGGATCGAGAGGTGGAGGGAGGTAGAAACTCTAGTTTTTTGGTCTTTTGTGTTCATGCAACGTGTGCAGGTGTGGCTGGAGAAGGAATTCAGTTCCACACCTCTTTCTTCCCTGCGGCAAGCCATTGGCTTTGCTTTTGTTCTGTTTTGTTTATTCAATTTATTTCCTTCTTGTTTCTGCTCTTCACGGCGCTCCGAAACAAATTCCGTGTCGGCGCATGCGTGCTTGCGCTAGGGGCGGAGCGAGAAGGAGAAGGAAATAAGAGGGGCACAACAACAGCCGCAGCAAGAAGCCGCAACAGAAGAAAGCCGTACACGCTTGGGTGGGCATTTTTTCCCATCCCCCTTTTTGTTTTTGTTTTCAGATTTAATTCGGCAACCGTTATATATATATATATATATATTGCTTAGGAAGTGTCAGTGAGACACATGCCAGAGGCTTGCTTCCTGTGTTTGGACTCCACGGAGTTTATGCGCAACGGCGATCAGTTTCCCACGCGTTTCCTCGGGGTCCAGGAGGCTGCCAGTCTGCTCTCCAACGCCAAAATTCAGATGAATGCGGAGAACACTGTGGGATTTCTGACACTTGGCGGCAACGCATGCACCGTCTTTGAGACCCTCACGCTGGACGTGGAGCGCGTCATGTGCAGCCTTGCAAATATTTCTATCCGAGGCAAACGGTGCCACTTTTCGCAGGGGCTCCAGATCGCTTCTCTCGCACTGAGCCACCGAACAAACCCGCGTGCGGAAAAGCGCATTGTCGCCTTCATTGGCACCCCACTTACCGAAACGGACGAGGAGCTGGACAAGCTGGCGCGTAAGCTTCGCAAGGATGATGTGGCTGTGGATATTGTGGGGGTTTGCGTTGAGGCGAATGTCCCTCGTCTTGCGGCATTCGTCGACAGGCTGAATAAGAATGGCAACTCCCGCTTCCTTAGCATCCCTGTCGGTGCTAACCTCACGGACGCATTGATGTCCAGCCCCATTTTGCTGGGTGCCGACAGCGTTGGCGGCGCAACCGATAACCACGAGGCGTACCAAGGCTTTGGCGTAGACCCTTCCAACGATCCCGACCTCGCCATGGCCATTCGCATGTCACTGGAGGAGGAGCAACAACGACAGGCGGCTGCGGCAACACTGGCGCCCCAAAGCACGGCCCCCGTTGCTGCAGCCGCGCACGAGGAGGCTCCCCCGCCGCGTGAGGACCCGGAAGACCTGGAGAATTTGTCTGAGGAGGAAATGCTTGCACGCGCGTTGCGAATGTCGTTGGAGGAGGCACCAAAGACGTCCGGGGGTGCAGAGACGAGAAACGCGGCTCCCACTTCCGACGAGGAGTCCTTTCTCCACGAGCTGGAAAGGCAGCTGGAGAGGAAACACCCAAAAAGTGAAACCTCTCAACCCCCCGGAGGCGATAACCTACCTGGGAATGAGGAAGAGTCCCAAGGTGAGGAAGAACAAAAGAAGAAGGACAAGTAGCTCTTGACGCTTGTGCGCGTGTGGGCGTTTCGCCCTTCCCTTGGAGCGGTGCGTGGTGGACGCATGTGTGTTTGTGTGTAATGTGTGGGTGTATAGAAAAGAAGTGAGGGTGGGTGAGAAGGAAAACAGCAACCGCACCAACAAGGACAACATCCTCCCACGTAAGAGGAGGAAGCAACATAAAGAGTAAATGTGTGACAGGCTCATTCACCCTTCCCCACTGATGTGTGTGTAGGTGGTGGGTGGGAAGAGCGAGGGAGTTCCACGGATTTCTCAAGCAAAGCAGCAACAAAACCGGTATTGCGTTGCGTTGTGTTTACTGTTTTTATCAGTTTTATTCTGTTTTTGTCGCTTTTGCCTCGATGCAAGTCTGCCTCCGTGCGTGTGTGTGTGTGTGTGCGTGTGTCCTTGTGTTTTTTTTTCACGGTGTGCGTCCATTTTTGCTGGGTTCCTTACGTGTTTTTTTTTTACTTCTGTTCCCTCTGTTTTTGCTTTTCCACGTTCTCATGTTTAACCGCAAAACGTTGGGCGGACATGCGCAGATCACTTACACACAAAAACAACAACAACAAAAGCCGATTGCTAGTATAGACAAAGATGGTGCTAGCGGCTATTCGGGTTTTGGTGTGCGGAGCGGAGTTCCATCGGGTAGAGTCGGCACTTGGGGGCTATGTAGAGAACACAAACTTTGCATGGAATCGCCGTTACGAAATATCTTGTGCTGCTTCGACGGGGGTGCATGAGGTGGACGGTCGGCTACTTTCCATGTGCCACCTTGTGGTGCTCACGAGGGGCGCCAGCTCTCCGTTGGATGCTGCAAGCTATCTTAGCAAGCCCACCGTCGCACTGGAGGACGCCCCAGAGAGCGCGGTGGCCATGCTGAAGGGCTGTGACTTCTACTACGGTGTGCACCCCCTGGAGAAGCTGCGTTCGGCAGCTGTGGATATAGGCCTTTCCCCACCACACGTTATTTGGGACGCCGCGTTACGCATGTTTACAACAAACGGTGCATTGTGCCTCCGTCGCGCCTTTTGGCTTCTTGACAAGGATGGGGACGGGGTACTAGATGAGGAGGAAATAATTTTATGGCAGCGTTCCGTGAAATCCGCGTGCTTTTCAAAAAGTGACGTTGGTGAATGGCTTGCTAGTTGTTCACTGAAGGACTCCTCCATCAAGGCGGTAGATTCTGACGCCTTTATGAAGCTGCAGGAAGACTACTTACTGAACGGTGACGCGAAGCAAGTGTGGGCAACGCTTAATGTGACAGGGGTTTACCCTGATGGACTGCCGTATTCGTGGAGAGACCTGCATGCGGTGCGTGTGAGTAAAGAGAGCAACACATACCTTTCTCACACCGCCATTCAGTTCTTTCGAAATTTGTACAAACTTCGTCGGTTTCACGATCTTGACAATATGTGGGATTTCACTCCAGGGTGCCCGTGGAGGCACGTGCATGGGTTTCTTAAGACACAAATCCCACTGGATAAGTTTATCGAGTACTGGAAATACTTGGCGCTGACAAACCGCAGCCTGGTGGCGCAGTATGCCAGATATTGGGGCTATAAAGGGGACACAGGCCTTCTATTTTTGTTACGGCACGCACGCCAATATCGTGAATTGGGTGAGGCGGTACCTAATACAATCCAGGCCCTTGTGGTTGGTTCCCCTGGGTGCGGACGAAGGAGTCTCACCTTTACACTTACCGCATTGGATGAGGAGATGTTCAACGACGGCGTGGATGCATCGCAGGAAATGTACATTAGAACCACAACTTTTCCTGTAAGGCATGGCGAAGGAGACACACTTCAAACGGTAGTGTACACCACCGCACCCATTGAACACCTCATGAAGGTACTAGGCGACGACACGCTGGAAAAGCAGCTGGACGTGGTGCTTCTCTGTTACGATGGAACACGTGTGGAAGAAACTACACCGCCCATTATGCGTGCGTACCTAGATGCTAAGGCGTCACCACTGCGGTGCCGTAATTTGCCGTTTGTGGTTGTCATGACAAAAGCGGAGGCTTCTGCCTCAGCGGAGACCCCCAGTGAGGGAGCCAAGGCGATGGAGCGCTTTTGTCGCGAGCACCAGTTGCTCTGGCCTCCTGTTGTAACGAGCGTAGAAGCTCCTGACGAATCTGAAATTGTTGCCCTTAATGAATACATGTATGCCGTCGCCAGGGAACCCGAGATTGCTGTGGGAAATCCACCTCTAACTCCCCTGCGTATATTAAGACGCGTCGCAATTGTCACGATTTTCACACTTGCCGTAGGAAGTGTCACGCGCCTGGTCATTCGACGACTCCGTGGAAGGCGTCAGTAGAATGTAAAAATAAATACATATTCTATCGACGCCGATTGCGAGATTGTGCAGGTATGAGTAGAATAGATGTACAAAAAAAATGGGGAAGAAATTGAAATAAATACAAGAACAAAAACAAAAAAAGCGACAGCAAAAGAGGGACGGGGAACAGGAAAGATGGAATGATGTAATTCACTCAACGGATCTGAAATAAAGTGGAGGTGTATGCGTGTGTGTGTGTGTTCGTGTGTGTGCTCATGCCGCTCTAGCTACTCCTGTTCTGTTTCTTGTTGCTCCCTTGCCAGCACCTCATTCTTTTCGCTGGTCTTGTAGCCACTTCTGCTTTTACATGCATATATGCCGTTGTTGTTGCTCCTGTTTGCTTGTTTCTTGTCCTGCTCTTGTGCCGGCGTAACCGTTTTGCAGGGGCCTTATTTGTGCCATCGCACCGCCTTATCAAAGACTTTTTCCAGTTGCAGGTAATGTCGGCTGGGGTTCCTGCGACCTTCGCCGCTGGCTGCTTTTGGGGGACCGAGAGGTTCTTCGTGAAGCGCTTCGGGGATGCCTTGATTTCTCACGAAGTGGGGTTCATGGGGGGCGCCGAGGCCGATGAGGTCACGTATCCGATGGTGAAGAAGGGCGACACCGGGCATGCGGAGGTGCTGCACGTCATGTACAACCCCGACAAAGTCACCTACAAGCAGCTGCTTGATTTCTTTTTCCGCGTACACAACCCGACGACGTTGAACCGGCAAGCGGACGACGTCGGCACACAGTACCGCAGCGCCATTTTTTACCACAGCGAGGAGCAATTGCAGGAGGCCAAGGAGTACATTTCAAGGCTCAATGGCGCGGACCCGACGCTGCGGGCCGCCTTCGTGAAGGCCTTTGGAGATGTACAGGTCGTCACCTCGTTGGAAAAGGCGGCGCATTTTTATCCAGCAGAGGAATACCATCAACAGTACCTGGAGCAGAATCCCAACGGCTACTGCTCGCACCGCTTGCATTGGTGATTTCCTTCGCGTAGGATTTTAAAGAGGCCTCTTCCCCTTCCCGGTTTCTTGTTTTATTATTTGCTGGGTTGTATTTTGCTTTTTTTTTCTTTCTTTTGGCTCTGGGCGACGACGGATGGGTGTGCCACTCCTCAGCGTTTTCCCTGTGTGGCTGCGTGGCGGGGCGGCGGGGTGTAGCCGCACCTCCACTCCGGTCCACCCTCATCTCCGGGTCCGGGGGCTGTTTTCCGTGTCATGGCGGGGAGACAGATGCATTTGGCGACGGTGGCCGTTGTGCGGGCCACCGGGTTCAGCTTTAAAGGAGAGAAGAGAAAGAAAATAGAAACCATGCGCGAGAGTCACTAGACGCCAGTGAGAGGAGTGCAAGAAGAGGTGGGAGTGAATAATTGGTTGTGTGTCTCGCGCTAGCTCCCCTGCCTCTTTATTAATGTCTTGAAGTGAGTTTCCAATCGGGGCCGCGCTGGAACGTAGCGTGGGTGCAGTCACATATTACTGTTTTGCCGTTCCACTTTAAAACCCTAGCGATGCTCTCCACACGGAAGGGATTCTTGTGGTTGCGGGGAACGCTACAGACTGACACTTGGCGAGTTTCCAACGGGGGCGCGGGTAGTAAAGCTTCTTCCATTTCTTAATTAGGTGACGTGCTTATGCGGCTTGGGGGGGGGGGGGGCGTCAAGCAGCTCGGAGTGTTGGCGACGCTGAACGAAAGCTCAGGCGTTTATTGCCGTGCCCGATCTCTGTGAGAAAACTGGGCCAGACCCCTTCCCCCACAAATGCGTAAGTGCAGTCATTTGTAATCCCTGTTTTCTTGCCTCTTCTTTTCCGTAGATGTAAGTGGGCTTGTACGTATGTTTCTGGTTCTTTTTTGCCGTTGCTACCGATGAACGCTTTTTTTTTTGGTTTGTGGCAGGCTGCTCTGAGTGTGTGTGTGTGTCCATTCGTTAATGGGGACTTGCTTGGTTGTTCATGCCTGACGACGTGCTCCCTTAACGCCGGATCTTCCTGTGAGTGTTTGCTTCAGTAGGTGGACTGCTGTGGTTAGTTCTCTAGCCCGTATAAACACCGTTAAGCTCATGACGGGCAGAATCAAAAACGTACAAGAGCAAAATAACTATCTTCGCGCGAGCTGAGGAGGAGTAGGAGGAATCAGGCGGGCCATCCTTTTGTTTTTGGTAACAACTCGGAAGGGGCATTGGTCCGAGGACAATAGTCCTTAAATTTTTTTTTTTAGTGAAGGCCCTCCCATTCCGTTGGCTGCTTTTTGTTTCTTTGTTGTAAAGGAGAATGGGAGGATCATTGGATCAATGCTATTCCATGCGCTGAAAAGGGGCGGAAAAACATTTGCGCATGAGGGGACTTCATGTCCTCCCCCGCCGCTTCTCTTGCATTTGTGTAATTGGGTTTTCAAAGGCTTTGATAGGTAGAAATATGTTGCAGCAGGCTGTCTCGTACGTTATTTCAGGATTGGCGAAACTAGGCGACATTGACGCGAGTAATGTTGAAACGTCTCTTATGAGGCGGACATTGCGCATTCAGGATATGACACTTAGGCAAGACACGCTGAACGCTTTTCTCCCCTTTCCTATACACTCGGGACGCGTCAGCGACCTGCGGGTGGAACTCCCGTGGCCCACCTCCAAGGACGCACTGTTTGTATCCTCCCAGGGCATTACTCTCACACTAAAGGGTGACGTCCCTAAATTTAACACTAATGCAATGACCAGGGAGGAGATACGAGGTGGGATCACAGAGGAAAGCATTTTTGGCGCCAAGGAGGCGTCTCCAGCTTCAACCAATTCTTATGAAGAGGAGGGTGGTGATGCGTTGGAGAATTCGGGTGAATACGCTGGGGAACAAGAGCCCTCGGCGGCGGCGTTGTCAGAGGATGATGATTACATGTCTTGTCGGAGCGTTAGTAATGCCTCATTTGCGTCTTGCGAGTCGCAGGAGGATGTGGCTTCTCTTCCAGAGAATGGATTTGGATTATTTTCTTTTTTTGTTAACGCCGCCGGTCGTTCCGTGTCGTGGGTAATGAATCGACCGATTCATCTGCAGTTAAGGAACACCTCTGTGATGTTGTTGTGTGATTCACAGTCGGAGGTGGGCTTTGAGGTTGCGGCGAGGGAGATCGTGGTGCAGATCGAACCTGCCTCGGAGGCCGGCGCAGAGATTATGAAGGTGGTTGTTATCAACTTCGCGGGTGTTGCCGTGTATGCGCACGCCACCAAGGAGCAAAAGCAAAAGATTGTGGGAATGGATCATTTTAGTATACGCGTCACCTCTGTGTATAGTTCCATGGGTGTGCTCCGTCGCAAGAATATCGCCGTCATCGTTGACGGCGTCACCTCGGTGTCCCTAGATGAAGACGCACTGCAGGCTCTTACAAGCTGCGCCGTGAGTCATCGACTCATGACGGAGGTCCCTGACTACTGCCGTCCGTTTCGTGGGCTTCTTCAACTGCCTTCGCGTTGGCCCTACGCCAAAAGTTGCGTCTTAGCCTTCATACGGGATAGACGGCGACGGTACAATTTTAATGCCTCGCACCTTCACTTCTACGCGGAGGCCCGCACCTCCTATCTAGCGCTTCTGGATTACTGTCATCGCACCAGGGACATAGCAGAAAAGAAGGAAAGTTTGGCCGAAGTAGAAGAGGATCTTCGCTACCGTGATGTAGTTCTTTTCTTGAGGCGCAGAGTCCAGGAAAGGTACTCTGCCGCCGCACGCAGCAGCAACGCAGGAGTGCAGGCATCAATGCCAGCGCGGCCTGCAGAAGCTGGTGGGCCGGTTATACTTTCTTCTTTCCATGTGGAGGCGAAAATCACGTGTGTGCGTGCGCCTGCTAAAACAACAGTGTGGCTGCGCGATGTGGCTTTTGTGAACCGCCGCGGGGAGTCCAATTTTACAGTTGGAGGTGTTACTGTGGTTGCGGAGGGGAAGTCTCAACAACTGCAGGCGTCTGATGCCGGGCAGCCTTTTTTCTCTTTCCAGCGAACGGAGAGCAACGGCACGGCTTTTTTTAGAACCCAATTCGAAGACTGGCGTTTTACGGCCACGTCGACGTGGATTCTGCAGGCTGTGCAGCCCTTTCTGGTCGCTGCGCCGGACCTTCTGCTGACCGTGCCGCGCACATGTGGCGGTGCCCCGGAACCAACGTCTCATGAGCGGCGTGAGTGCACTACGAGTTTTATTTTTCCACTGGTGCAGCTTGCTGTGGACGGCTTACAGCTGCACCTGGAGCGGTTGTCCCTGGTGTTTATTGAGCAAAAATCCGGTGGGTCACGTGTTGCTTTTTTGACTGAAGGAGTTGCACGTGCGTTTTGGAGAGGAAACAGTCGTGCTGTCACCCATGAAGCTGGAAATGACGCAAGAAGATGACGTTGTGGTCTCTGCAGTGAGGTTGAACGTCTCGAATGAGCTCTGGGAATACTTATGCCACCTTCGACGTGAGTGGAGCGAGGCACTTTTGCGGCTGCGCAAGATAACCGACTCTGCAGCAAGTCTGCGGTCGGCAGCGGGTAGCGCACCGGCGAGAAAGTCGCTTGCGGAGGTGTGTGGTGTGGCCCCATTCACGGGGGAGTGCCATTCCGCGTCCAACTCCCAACACGTGTGTGTTATGGGCGTCGGA
>NW_021704478.1:0-17905 GCF_003719485.1 Trypanosoma conorhini | reverse complement strand
AGTGGCGAGACGGAGGACACGTACATCGCGGACCTTGTTGTGGGCCTCGGCTGTGGTCAGCTCAAGACGGGCGCGCCGTGCCGTGGTGAGCGTACTGCGAAGATGAACCAGCTGCTCCGCATCGAGGAGGAGCTTGGGTCACACGCCAAGTTTGGCTTCCCAGCTTGGGCGTAGACGGGAGGATGCTTTTGGGGAATGGGCAGGGACGTTAAGTAAAAGAAAATGGGTTTGCAATTTTCGCGCTATGCTGTGTGTGTTTTTCAGACAAGATGGGTAATGTGTAATTTCTGTTATGTCTAGCGTGCGGAGGAGGTCTTCTGTGGGAGGGAGAGAAAGGCACGGACAACGGAATTAAAACGTAAAACGAAAGAATGGGTGGGGGGGAGTATTATGGGTGCGTGCCAGTGACGTAGCTGGAAGAAGCTGTTTAGGAATTTTTTTTGTTTTTGTTTTTTGTTTTTTGCTATTTGTTTTTATTGTGTTTTTTGTTTTAGTTGGGATTTTGAATGGTGCTTGTGCTTGACTTTTGGCTGAGGACTTTAATGGCCCTTTTGAGGGAGGGGGAGGCAGCCTGGACTGGGAGACTGGCTGACGTAGTTCCTTGGTTTTCTTCTAGGTGTTGTGCTTTCGTGTGCTGTTTAGCTGCTGCATAGTTTCTTTTTTGGTTGGTAGTGGTGTGTGGGCATTTGATTGTCTTCTTTGCGCTCTGCTCTCTGTCCGCTGCGTGGGTTTTTGGAGGTGGTGGAAACGTGCAGGGTTGTGCTTGATGTCGTCCCTGACGGAGCTCTTGCTTGCCCTTGGCAACGGGGACCCAGCCGTGCGGGTGCCTGCGGAGCGGCAGGTGACTGAAGCGAGACAGGCGGATCTTTCGGGATTTCTGTTTGCACTTCTTTCGGAGTTCAGTGATGAGTCGAAGCCGCCATTCGCGCGTCACATGGCAGGCACTTTGCTGAAGAACTCCATCGCCCCGAACCTGCGCGATCCGGCGGCGCGGCGGGCGTCGGAAAGGGAGTGGATAGGCCTTTATCCCGACGTTCGCGCGAGGGTGAAGCAGGGGGTGCTGGCGTTGCTTGGCTCCCCGGCGAAGGAGGTACGCAGTGTGGCGGCAAACATTATTGGAAACCTTTCACGCATTGAGCTGCCCGCGGGAGAGTGGAATGATCTTCTGAATATTCTTCTTTGCGCCGCGGAGTCGAACAATGTTCAACACCAGGAAGCTGCGCTCACCGCAGTGGGATATGTGTGTGAAGAGGGTCGCGAACATGACAATGTGGGAAGGGCGCTAGAGCCTTTCACTAACAGAATCCTTTCTGCCGTGCTTCACGGTATGCGTAGTAGTGTTGAGGACGTATGCTACTACGCCACCAATGCCCTGTGTAATTCAATGGAGTTTATCCATGACAACATGAAGCAGCAGGGGCAGCGTGATCAACTTCTTGACGCCCTCTGCACCACCGCTAAGACAAGCCAGGCCGCACGCACACGCGAAAAGGCGATGGAGTCCTTGGTGAAGGTTGCTGACATGTACTACTCCACGTTGCCTAACTACATTGAACGTCTGCACGCTATCACAACAAGTGCCATTTTTCAAGATGAAGAGCCTGTGGGTCTTCAGGCAATGCTTTTTTGGATTTCTATCTGTGAGACTGAGCAGGAGATGAAGGCGGATAGTGACGCAAGATGCCTCGACTATGCGCTGAAAGGGGCGTCGATGATCTCGGGTATTGCGCTTCAGGCGCTTCTGCAGCAAGAGGAACAACAAGAGGAGGGTGATTGGAATATTTCCATTGCCGGAGGTAAGTTGCTGCAGAGCCTCGCATTGTGCATTGGGGATCCCGTGATTTCTTTGGTTATGCCCTTCGTCTACGACAGAGTTGGAAGTGCAAATTGGCGGGAAAAGGAGGCCGCTGTGATGGCGTTTGGGTGCATCTTAAATGGACCCTCCGCGAACGCCATTCAGGACACTGTGGCACAGTCTTTGCCTGGACTCCTACAGTACTTTCGTGATAGCCACCCAATGGTCGCCGATACCGCAGGCTGGGCGCTGGCCGTTGTGTGCGAGCTTTTCAGTGACGCCTTCTTGGAGCAGCCGGGTTTCCTGCAGCAGCTCATGAACCTCATCACCCCAGTGATAAGTAGCGGGAGTGCGGCGGCGGTTCGGTCGTGCCACATTTTGCACAACCTTGCTCTCGCCTATGAGGAGGAGGAGTATCAAGCAACGAATGAGCTTTCAAAGTACTTTCCGGACCTTCTCAGCGTGCTACTGTTGGCTATTGACAACGGTGTCAATCAGAATGTTAAAAGTGTCGCACAGGAGGCACTTAATGTCTTGATTGACGCGGCTGCTGTGGATTGCTACCAGTGTTTGCACATCCTGGTACCTGAACTGCATAAGCGCATGCAAGTTATGGCCAATTTACAGCTGCAAGGCCAAGTCAACAACGCAGAAGCCATGACGATGCTTGGACTGCTATGTGGGTCGCTTGGTAGTGTGGCGAAGAAGGTGCAGACCAACTTTACGCAACACCTGCAGTCAAGTATGGAGATCATGTTGCAAATCTTGCAAAATCAGTCCGATACTGTGCTGGACGAAGCGCTTACAATGTTAGGGAGCTTTGCACACGCCGTAAAGCTGAAACTTGTTCCCTACTTAATTAACGTTGTCCCGTACGTTTTGAAGGCGCTGCAGTGCGTGGATGAACCGGATCTCGCAGTGGTCGCTGTAGGCGCGTTGGGTGACTTGTCGCTCAGTCTGCGAGAGGAGATGGCGCCTTACATTGACACATTCCTCAGGGCTATCCATCAACACCTGCAAAACCCAGAGGTGGATCGTGAGCTGAAGTGCACGTTTCTTAACTGCCTAGGCGACATTGCGCTGAATGTTGGAGGTCAACACTTTGCTCAGTATCTTGACGTCTTTATGCAGTGCGCAGAGGCCTTGTATAGGCAGAGCACTACCCTCAACATTGCCGAAGACCCAGACGACGAGGAGTACGTCATGACATTGTGGGAGAGCATAGCCGTCTTCTACACAAGCGTGTGCCAAAGTTTCAAGAGCGCCGAAGCGCAATTGGCGCCGTACCTGCAGGCGATTCTCGAATTCGCCCTTCATGCGTCGACGACGGCGATGTCGCTGGAGTATGTGGATGTGTCCGCCGCGGCGGTCTCGCTTATTGGCGACATGGCGTGCGTGTTAAAGGGCGTCTCGTCGCAGGAGCTGCGCCAGCAGGGGAAGAGCGCTCTGCTGACGGAGCCGGTGTGGGCGGTGGTGAAGCGGGCGGTCGAGATGGACAACGACCCGGAGGCGAAGGGGCAGATGCAGTGGGTGGCGAAGCAGTTGACCCTGTTGCAGACATCTTAAACGGGACAAGAGCAACAAGAAGGTAACAGAATAAAACAAGCCAGAAAGAAAAAAAACACACACACATACACAAAGAAAAACAGGAGAAGCGTCATGCGGTGACGTGACTAAACTAATTGAAGGAACAGCAAGAGGAGAAGCAGTCACAGCGAAAGAAGAAGAAGTGGGGGAAGACCGCCTGCATAGAGCAGGGCAAGGGGATGGGTGTCAGCGGCCTGCCCGCCACCCCTGTGCAGCCTTGCCGCCTTCTGCTGTTGATTTTGGCGAGGGCTTGCACTTCTGTGCGGAGCCGCACAACGGCAACAACAACAGTACGTGCTCTGCAATTAAGGATTATGTAAGACACCATAAGGTGACGCACACCGGCGGCGGGAGTTACACGCAGCATCAGACAATGAGGAAGAAAAAAAAAAGAGGAAGAATGAATAGTCAGATCACGGAGATGGGACGGGTGGCCATTAAAGAAGGCGTCTGCCGAGAGGAAAGGTGGAACAAATATGAATAGGGATTGCAGAAGCGTTTAAGGGATAGGTGTCAAGACGTCTGCTTGTGTCTGTGTCTGTGTATGGGAGGTGAATGAAAGGAGAGGGAAGGGGAAGAAGGGTTGAATGGTTTCTTAAAATGATCCTCAATTTTGTCGTCGATGCACCTTACCAGAACTCCATGATGCATGTGCGCTCACACAGAGGCGTGCATATATATACATATATGCATATACTCATTCATTGGTCCACACTGTCACTCCGCTACAGTTGCAGCTTATTCAATTTGCCCTACTCGTATAAATGAAAACATTTTCCTCGTCGTCTTGGCCTCAGTGGGAGTAGGCTATTCGTTATTTCTGCATCGCTTTTTTTTCCTACACGCATATGGATGTATGTATGTGTGTGTGTGTGTGTGTGTGATCTCTCTCTCTCTCTATCCCTTTCTCTTTGTCTCTGTCTTATTTATTTATTTATTTTTGCGCTGGTTCTTGCTCATTCTTCGCTCTCCCTATTTTGTTCTCCGGTTTTTCCCAAGACGAGGGGGACTGTCACGGAAGCCCGCACAACACGCGCAACGAGAGGGGTGACGCTGCTGGGGCAAATCGCTGTGCGCGTGGCTGAGTGAGTATCACCGGTAACCGAGCAGTGAGCAGGGGAGGTGGGGCGGCGGACACACCGGGTGAAGCGAAAACGAAAAAAAAAAACAGGAGCCACCGCAGCCTTTACACTCGGGCAGAGGCGTATTAATAATACCTTCACACCAGTAAGAGAAGGCTTAAATGGACGTCATTCCCCCTGAGTACGATAAGGAAACTAAAGAGCGGATCTACCGTCAGGAATGGCTTGAGTACTTTAACTTCATCGGGTGGGATGCGGCGATGCGGGACCACCCGGAGCAGTTTTACGCCATCTTCCCGAATAACTCCAGCAGCTCGCCATTCGCGGCGAACAGCGCGGCGGGGGCGTGTCCAGATGCCCTGCTGACGCACGACATGCCCGGCGCGCATGCCCCCCCGCCCTTCCTCGGCGCCCAGCAGCAACACCACCACAGCCACCGACGTGCCGTTGGCGGAGGGCACTACGTCGGCTCGGTGCTCGCCGCGCCGAGCGCCACTACGGCGGCGGCGGCGGCGAGGCTTTTTCTTGATAGTGAGAGCTCCAGCGACAGCGGTAGATCCTCCTCCTCGTCCTTCTCCTCCTACACGGGGGGGTCGTCGAATGCAAGCGTGTCGTCGCAGCGGCATCAGCAGCGACATCGTCGTGAGGGCGGCGAGGCGGATGGCGAGGGCGGGAAAAAGAAAAGCTCGACGCGTCGCCACCGTCGCAGCCGGAGCCGCAGCGGCAGCGACAATAGCCGGCGCCGAACGCACCGTCGCCACAACTCGCGTCGCCGCAGCCCTCGGCGCGATGAGGCAACGAGACGGAGACGCGAGGAAGACCCCAGTGGGCGTCGAAAACGTGAACGGGAGGATGACAGGGAGGCAAGGCGGCACGAGCGACGGTCGCGCGGTAGTTACCACCCAGCGGAGGGGGAGGAGAATCGCCGCCGCCGCCGCCGCCATGAGGAGCAGAGCCAACACAGGTCACGCTCGGATAGGGAGAAGGAGCGGGACGGAAAGGCTGAGCGGGGGTACGGCAGGGAGAGAACGGCGACCGCCAACGCGGGTAGCGGCTCCAGCGACGCATACAGAGGGAGATATGTTCTGAAGGAGGAACGCGAGAAACGGCGTGTGAAGAGCGGCGGAGTTGGTGCCAGCGGCCAAGGGCCCACCGAACGGTACGAGGATCGCAGGGAGGACGCCCGCCAACGTCGGCAGCGGGACACGGATGACCGGCGCAAGCGTTAAAACTACAACAAAAAAAACAAACAAACAAACAAAGGTGCGGCATGGAAGTGGAACAGAGAGGGAAAAACACGACGTAGAAAAGAAGGGTGAAAAGCATTTGCCAAAACAAAAGAAGTCGCAGGTAGGGACGTCTCCTACGGAGAGGATCGTCCGAGACGAAGGGAGAACAACGGGGCATTTGCTTGCGCCCGGGATCCGTGTATGTTTGCTGCTCTTGTTGTTATGAGGTGGAGTGGGAAGGAGGATGAGCGAGATGAGCATTCAGATAGAAAAGGGATTCAAGATCGTTCTCACACAAAGCACTTTTTCTGCCTTTTTTAAAAACTTATTTTCCACTTTCTTCTTCTTATGGCATCGGTTTTCTTGCGGTCGTTGCGCCCTAAATTTCTTCCCCGCTTTGTTCTGTTCTTTCTTTCTCTTTCTCCCTCTCCCACTCAAGCCTCTACCGCCTCTGACGAGTTGTTCCTCCTCCCCACCATTTTTTTCCCCCACCTTTTTTTTTTGTGTTGTTGGCAGAGTTTTGTGCGGAGGCCCTGAGAGGTGCGAAGAGGCTCATCGGTGAGGAAACGGCTGACGGCGAGGAAAGATGGAAGGAATGAAGAAGGAAAAGAAAAAAAAAGAAGCAGCTTTAACGTGAACTGACACAAATATCCGGATTTGCGCAGAGTAAGAGCGAGGCTGAAGGAAAAAGAGGAAATGAACCTTCTGAGAGAGGTGTGTGGGCCCGAGGACACTGCGGGGGATAATGAGGAGAGTGTCGTTGATTTTGAGCCCTGACTCTGGCACTCTTCTTTTCTTATTGCTTATTGTGCGTCGTTTTCCCCCTTCCATGCGTCTTGCCCTACGTGGAGTAGACATAGATATTGCGGATTGTGGTGCCGGGCTGCAGAGGGAGGAGAAGGGGAGGCACCCGGCAACGCATACGACGCACGCACGCACCTCTGCCTACACGCAGACCCATTTATGGTGTCAAGAGGAAATGCGGCCACAAGAGTGCGACAGAGGCCTGGCACCGGAAACCGCCGCGGCGGGGAGGGCAAAACTCTTGGACAGCATCAACCGCTGAGTCGACGCTCAGCCACGCCTCTCACGTCTTCTAACGCGCTGTTCTCAATGGGGCCGTACACATACATCGTGCGGCAGCCAGCAAGGATGGAGTTGACAGGGGAGAGCAGGTGCAGGGCCGTCGGCGACGGCGAAGGGCAACGTCATTTGGGCTCGAAACGCCGCAGCGCGGATGGGCAAAGACAGACACAGGAGAGGGATCAGGATGAGGAGGCACCGCTGTGGATATCGCCTGTTGTCGCGCCCCGGCAAGGCGAGGCAACAGGACTTGTCGGGGGGTGTGAGACGCCGGACACGTTTGCCTTCTCTCCGCCGCCCCCCTCGCCGTGGCCGCTTGGCGCCAATGAAGGCAAACGTTGCGACAACGGCACTACAACGCAGGAACAGGAACGGGCTTCCACACCGTTGAATACGCCGCCGCAGCGTGAGTCGAACGTTGCGGCAGCCTCAGCTACACTTTTAAGTGAGCTGCTGCGTCGAGTGCAAAAGCGTCGCGAGGCGGGAGTTCATTCGTCCTCTCCTGCCGCCCAACACAAAGCGGCGGAAGCAGCGAGAGAAGCGTGGACGTCACCCCAGCCGCAGAGGCGACAAAAAGAAGAAAGCCATCATCGGCTTCATCAGAGGGAGAAGCAGCGGCGAATGCAGCGTGGTTGCTCTTTGGCGTCGCGACTGTACGGCGATATTGAAGAGCAGCGTAGCAGCCCCGACCGACGAGCCGCCCGACATCGTCGGAACGAGGCGCTGCGGTTTATCGGAATTGACGCTGGACGCGAGGAGGGCATCTTCACCGACAGCAACGTCACTTCCTCGGCAACTCCCCCCACTGTCCACTGCGCCAGCCTCGACACGTTGGAGTGGGGCAACCAACTCTGGAGCGGCATCAAGGAAGACGAGGAGCGCTTCTGTCGCTGGGTCGCGCAGCGAGGGTTGTTCCAGCGCGAGAACGCCGTTGCGCTTCGCGTCTTCACAGAATACCTGAAGAAGAAGGCAGATCGCTTGGAGCGCGACTGCGATGCGCTTTTTTGGTCCTCGCGCCAGCGTCCAACCCCAAATCCGCAGCAAGAGGAGGAGCGGCTTCATCGCCACGGCCGTTCCCCGCGAGGACCAGCGACGTCGACGGGGCAACTACGCAGTGCAACCCTCGGCGTCGAGGGGGCGCCCGGTGCTCACGCGTACAGCATCGAAACAGAGGCAGCTGCGGGAAGAGGGCTCCGGGCCGCAGCTGCAGCAGGCCAAACTCCGACGCCGGGAACGGCGCGTCGGGAAGCTTGCCGGGCCGAAGACGGGGAGTTATGCCGTGAGAGGCCCATACCACCGACCTCGCGATGCCGTGGCGGCGCCGAGAAAAGCACCCCGCTCGCCGCTTCACTGAGGCGCCGTCGACGGCCCGCGAAGATGTTGCACAATTGTAGCACCCCTTGCGACGCATCTTTTTTCTACACGGGGCACTCACTCGCCGCGGCGGAGGAGGAGGAAACATGGAGCAGGGGCGATGCCGAACGCTCGTCTTCCCTCGCAGCGTCTTTGCATTCGTCGCCTCGAGAGCAAACCACAACTCGACCGGAGCGTCACCGCCAGACAGACCGAAGCACCTCGCCCCCACCGCCACAGCAGCAACGGCGCCAGGATAGGAATGTGAAGCATGGCGTTGCAGAAAAAGAAGAAAGTGCCCCTGCGATTGTAGAACAAGGGTTGGGCACCTTAAGCGTAAATGAGGCCACCTCAACTGCTGCTCCCGCTGCTTACTGCACCTCACGCCTTCCGGCTGAATCACACGTTTCTGCTTTTGTGCCCAGAAATACCTTTTTTCCTCCCAGTGTTGCTGGAATAGAGGATGTGTCGACTGTGATTCGCCTGCGCAATTACTGCGGTCAGCTGGATGAGGAGTTTATGCGGCTCCTTCGTGAGGGAGAGGCGCAAGGCCACTGCTGCGACGCTGCGAGTGACACGCCTGCGACCGCTGCAGGGGCAACGAAGCGAAAACCTGCGCACCCAGTCTCCCGCATGGGAGCCACGACAGCAGGGGCCATGGATCGTAGCAGTCACCGCCCCGCTCTTTTCTCTCCGCCCCCACCTCCAAATTCCTTGCCAACTGCCTCGGCCCTCCTTGCCTGGCCACAGCATGCGCCAGAGACTGCTGGCGATGACAACGGCCTAACACAGTTTAATGTTTCCTCCGTCTCCTACCCTTCCTATGGTGGGCGCAGCTCCCTTCGCACAACACACCACGGTGAACCACGGAATGAGTGTGGCTCTGAGCAGGCGGTGGACTACAAAGCACCTCCAATATCGCGGAGAAATGTCTGTGAGGGAGCACCTACGCCCCCGGTGTCTTTGATACTCTCTGCTTCGAGTCTAGAGGATGAGCGCCACGGTGGTGGTGTCCAGGGCGGCATGTCACCACCGGTTTCATTTGTAGCTTCGCGTCACATCAGCCCCATGCCGCATGAGCTGCGCACGGTAACGCCGTCTGGTGACCTCAAGGAAATGGAGCACGTGCGGTCACTCGTTGCCTCCCGGGTGCCGAGCGTCAATCAGTCCATGCAGCATGACACTTCACTACGTTCCGGGGCAAACCTTCCCTGTGAGGCGAGAAAGTTGAGGCCGCGTGATGCAAACACTTCGTATGCCGCCTCGGAATGCACCCATGATGCAGCCGTTCAGAGGTCTCCGCCGATGTCTAGGGGAAATGTGCTGGAACCAGTGCCAACAGCGAGCCCGGGAGCGAAGTGCCAGCATCTTGTTGAACCCGTTGCTGCACCAGGGCAAATAGGTGGGAGACTCACCGCAACACCAATCCTTGACAAGAACGTGACGCCTGCGGAAGATATTGGAGGCAGTGTCGACTCACACGAGGCGGCGGCGTTCTCACCGAATGCACATGGAACGACAGCGCCTCTAGACAGCTCAAGTAGAAACCGAACTGGAGAAGTGCCCCAATTAGTTACCCACAAGTCATTCTCTTTACGTGCTGAGGGAGACAGTGAGGCCACCTCAGTAAACTCGCTTCACACCAGAAGAAAGAGAACGGGGTGCAGGCAGAAAAATAGAGGACCTGGAAATGTGGCATGGAGCGGCAGCAGCAGCAGCGGTAGTAGTAGCAGTGGTAGTAGTGGCGAAACTGTTTGTGGTGTTGACATGAAGAAGCAAGGGCTGCTTCCCCAGACCCCAAACGGGCGAGACCGCTTTGGTCTTCTTATGAGCGGTTCCGCCTTGGCCGCGGCAACGCCAGTAGCTCAATCTAGCTCTTCGTTGGAGTTAAATGGCCGAGTCGACAGTCATATTGCCAAGACGCGAGATAAAATCGACGGCCCGACAAGTCTTGTCGTGAGGGAAGGTGGAGGCTTTTCGGTGGTGCACGTCGCCGGGAGCAACCAGAGCACCCCACATAAAAGCCCGAATCCGTTTTTTGTGGGTGTGATGAACCCTGGGGGAGGCAATGTCAATGGTCGCAAAGTGGCGGAGCGTCTTGACGGAGGAACGGGTGCCCCGCGTTCCCGTCGGTTTGGCGTTTCCAAAGAGACTCACTAAGAGCCTCCCCCAAGCAAAAGAAAAATGTGCGTGTGGGGATTACCATTTTGAAGCGTGTCACACGCGTTGCGATCACTGTCTCCTACCGGTTCGCTGGCTTCTGTGAAGACAGAGGGTGCGGGTGGCTTTCTGTAGTTGTGTTTTCTTTGAGTTGTCTACTTGAAGGCTGGCATGTGTAGGTTGGGTACGTGGTTTGCTCTGCGAGCGGCGGCGAGAGGGCACACATGCGGAGAAAGCAACCTGCTCTTTTGTTGTTCTTGTTTGTGTTGTCGTTGTGTGCACGGGCGCAGGCACGGTCTCGCCGTATTCCTCGCCTGTGGAGTAGACGGATGTAAGATCCCCGCTATTGTGTGTTTTTCCTCCCTTTCTTGCCCTTCCCATCGCTCCTTGTGCCACTTGTGGCTGCCCGCGAAGCCGGTCCGCATTCCACCTTCTGCGCACCGCCACGGCCGGCAAACAATATATATATATATATATATATATAAATATGAACGAAAATTGATCTGCCTCAGTTCCCGTTCCTCACTTCCCCTCCCCGCCTTTTATTTTCTTTTGCTGCTTTTTTATTGCCCATTTTTGTAGCGGGCCGGCGGCCGTGGTCACGCACACGCACATAATTATATATATATATATATATCCACAAATAGTTATTGGTCCTACCCGTAGTGTGGAAGGATCAGAAAAAGAAAAGGTTGCTTGGGGGGAGCGGCTCTCATACCCACTTCTTCCTCCGCTTCTCAACCAGTGGGCTCGGCATTATTTCACGAGCACAGACACAACGAGACAAAAAAAAAGAGAGTGACGCATTGAGGAAAAGGAATTAAAAGAAAAGAAAGCAAAACAAACAAGAAACAGAGGTTTAATGGGCAACTGTTGTGCATCAAGTAAAGTCTCAGTGGCAAAGAGTACGGCCGCGCGCCAGGAAAGGGGCGAGGCAGCGAATTACCAAAAGAACTCATTTGAGTTGCACCCTGAAAGGCCCGAGCAACCCCCAACTGAGTCACGGCGTAATCTCTCCCAAGGTCCAGGCGAAACCCCTGAAGGGCAAGAACGAAAATGGGTCTTAATCCCGCTTCCAGAAGACAACACGTTTGACAACATTGGGGTCGGTAGGGCAAGAAAGGAGGAAGAAACCCCCACCTCCGCTGCAGCGCTTGAGAAGAGTGCTCAGAATCCGAAAAAAAACGACAACCCTGATGAGCTGGAGAGAGCGCAAGTCTACGATAGCCTCGAAGCAGGGGGGGTCGCAGAGTTGACACATCCCTTGGCTGCGGGGATCGCGCCCGGTCCAGCTCAGCCGAGAGAAACTGGCGTTCCTGCCAAGGTGGTCTCACTGGCATTGAACGACGCACGTGAGTTGAGCACTGGCAGTGTCTGGAGCGCCCCCGAGGTGGAGCGGCACGAGGAGGGATCGGAGATGGAAACGGTAGCCGGGCCCACCTCCACCGCCATTGCCATTGCCGCCGCGCCGGCCCTGCCGCCTCCGGTGCGATTGGGCTTCAGTGACAGTGACAGTGAGCCTGAGAGGAGTAAGTCCAAGGCGGAGGCGGAGGCGGGGAACACGCGGAGCGAGCCTGACGTGCTGGTTGCGAGTGTCATGGTGTTGCCCGCTGTTGTATCCGAGGCGCTGAGGGCCACAGAGGAGGAGCCGCCACGCCTCTTGAACGATGAACAGCAAAACCAAAAACCGGACCGCGGGGAGGCAAAGGGTGAAAGTAACGCAGCTGTCAGAATAAACGAAAAGAAAGCAAGGGACCCCGCCGATGGTGTGGAAGAAGCTGAAGCGTCAGAAACGGTGCACCCTAGTCTCCCCTCTAATAATATGATCCACGACAATGAAAGCAGTGTTGGTAGCGATGGTGGTGGTGGTAGTAGTGGCGGTGGTGGCAATTTACTCGCGCATATTATCCGACAGAGTGCGGAAAAGGAACAACATGAATATGCAGCAAAAGATGTCAGGGAGGACGGTGAGCAGGGCGCGTTGAAGGCGCATGAAAACGTTGTGGAGTTCAATCTGGAATTTACTGACGAAGACGGTGAAGATGCCGGGGAACAGCACCTCTCGAGTGGGGGCTTGGCGGTCATCAGGAACGTCGCCTCGGGTGCGGGGGCACACAAGGAGCACCCTGATAAGGTGCTTAACTTGAGCGACGGCGATGACTCTGTGGACAGGGCGGGTGGAGGAAGCAAGCAGGAAACCGGTGAGAGCAGTGTGTCGAAGGCGAAGAGGAACTCTGTGGGGTGCGTCGACAGCGGTAGCAGTGATGATGCGGGTGAACAGGAACGCTTGGTGGCGATTTTGTCTCGCGTGCAGCCGAAGCAGGAGGATGGGGAAAAGGAACTAGAAGAAAAAAATGCGTCGATGGTGCCCCTCCACGGCGGCCTCGTTGAGGCAACAAAGTTCGAGCAGCTTGTGGCACTGAAGACGACTTCCTCGCAGTGGGCGCAGCAGCCTGTGGTTGTTGCCGCCAACGACTCTCTCCCACCTGGGCGCCCCCGCAACACCGCGATCATCTCTCCGCTCCCTGTGACTCCCCAGAGCAAGGGCAGCATTGACGACTAGCATGACAGCCGACTTTTCTAGTGGCTACAGTGTGAAACAAAAAAAAAGGCCGTAAAAAAACCTAGAGAATGAAGATGGAATCCACATTTCAGGAAAACGAAATGATGCGTCGCAACCAATTTTTTGCAGCCAAAGTGGGTCATATAAATTATTTTATATAATTATTTTTATCTCCATACCGTTGCGTGTGCCTGCGAGAGGCATCCAGGTTTAACTGTCATTCCCCGCAGCGTGTCAAATCACGAAAGGACAGACCGTCAAAAGATGCACCTATGCACATATATATATGAGGGGTAGGTGGGAAGAAGGAGGAGGGGGAATAGACGTCGTTGGTATTGTGGTCGTCGTAACAAATACAAGCTTATCCTTGCCTATTGTTACACCTTGATGGCTTCTTTCAAAAGCAAACGTGGAGAAGGAAGGACGCACACACACGCACATAAAGAGAGAAAGAGACAGAGAGAGACACAACTGAAAGTTAAAAAAAAACGTGAGTATTTTGTATTTTTGCAACGTGAAGAAAAAGTCCACGGATGTGGGGAAAAAGTCCACGGATGTGGGGAAAGGACAAGTGGGGAGGGGTGATGTCTGGCGTGAGTGTGTCTCCACTCGCTCCTCCTTGTTTCCCCCTCGTAACCACACATTTGACACACACGCATATATTTGTATTTGTTTGTTTGTTTATACCGTTCCCTGTGTAAGTGTGCAAAAATGTACACATTAATGCCCGTGGCTCTCCGCACGGCCGTCGGCATTTGGGTCATTTGCTTTTGAGCTGCTTTTTTTTTCCTTGTTTTTTTTGTTTTGTTTCTTTTTATCTTTCTTGCCCGCCATCTATCACCCTGCGGTGGGCCTACTCCCCCTGCTTTGCATAGACGTGGCCAGCAAGCGCACCACCGACACTCCCTAGCGAGAGGCGGTGAAAATGTGAGGAAAGTGAAAAATTGTGGCACATGTGTGTTTGCTGGACGCGTTCAGGGGAAGAGGGCAAAAGACTGTTGTTTCATCTGTATTTAATTCATTCTTATTGTTGCTCTTTTTTTTTCTCGTTTGCCTATATGGAGCACGGAGGTTGCTGTTCGTGTGTGTGTACCCGATATCCCGCTGCCGGTGTGCCTTGACTTATTGTTCTGCTTCGCGGTGGGCTGTGCTCCCGCCCACCCCTCGTGACCACTCTTCCTCTATCCCCCTCCTCTGCTCTTTCTGTGTTGTCGCATGGATGCGGGTGTCTAAAGCCTTCCTGCAGCTGACCGGCGACGCGCGGCTCTCTGCACAGCGGGCGTTGCGGGGGTTAGGAAGTGAAGCGGGAGGCGCCTGGTCGGCCGCACGCGCAACGGACGGAAGGAGCATTTGCCGGCGCGGGCTCTGAGACGATGGAGGGGCCCTGGAACGCAGACCGCACCCCTGACCCCGACACGCGCGGTGGTGGCGGCAGCGGGGGCACCAAATGCAAAGAAGTCATTGCTGCCGAGGCACTCTCCCCGTCCCCTTCAGGACCCTTTTCTGCCACGGCGTTTAACCGGATTTGCGGCAGAGTGCAGAACTCATTCTCTAGTGGCAAGTCGTTCCAGCTGCCTCGGTGGTGGGATACGGGCCGGTCGCGTTTTTTGAAGGTGAAACGTGATGGCGCAACCTACGCCGTTCTGTCGGGCAAAACGCCGTATGATGTGGGGTACTGTTTTCGCGTGCGTAGGGATGAGGGGCAGAGGAAGGCCTTCTTCACGCCGGTGCTGGCGTCTCCCGCCTACGTCTCTGGGCAAGCGGAGATGGAAACACTGCCTGATATTGTGTCACTTGAGCGCACGGCCCTCCGCACGGCGGTGAAAAACATTTTTGCTGAAGCCAAACACACTGTCACATCCGAGGAGCTTGACAAGTTAGTTGAGGAACACGCGGAAGAGGGACTGGGGTACCTGACTACTTTGCGCGCGCTGCATCCATCCGTACCGCTAGCGTCCACACCGCAGCCGTCAAAGCAGCCACCGCCGATCGAGAGCGACCCGGCAGCGGCACTTGCCCGAAATGAAGTGAATTCGGAGGATACCTTTCGTCCAGTGGGACATCCATGCCCGGAGTGCCGTGAGACCATGAAAGAGGGCTCTTTTCAAGAGAACGAGGGCATCATGCGTGGCACGCCTCAAGCCTCTTGCCCATTACAAACACCGCAACAACAACAGCAGCAGCGGCGAAGACAGCTTGAGGATGTGAGCCAAGGTCCGAAGGAGAGTACAGACTCGAATGGCTTGTGCGGGATCACCGAATGTATGCATGGCCTGTTGCAGGAAGTCAAACACCTTCGACAGGAGTTTCAAACTGCCCTGATGGAGAAGGACTACATCTTGAACAATAACCGTTACCTTCAGGAAGGAATGGAAACCCTTCTGAGGGAGCGTGTCGACGTTAGTGAGTGTGTGGAGCGACTACGGGAGGAGGTAGCGCAACTTCGTGAACGCCAGGTTGCTGTCGAGGAAGCGTTTTGCGAGGAACTTTCCCGTTCGCGGAGGGAAATGCCGGCAGAGCCTGCGGCGGGAGCTGGCGCACAGCCTGTGGCTCTTGAAGAGGTGAGAGAGTCTCTGAATGCGCAGCGTGAGTCTCGTCGGCATGTGATGCAGGTGCTGGAGAAGCAGCAAGACTTAAGTCGGCAGATGGGCAACTTTGCAGAGGCTCTCTGGGCCTCGCAAGAGCACACAGAGAAGCTGTTGTCCACGCTGGAGCGGCGCGATCGCCAGCTTGTGGCTATGCTTGCGGAGGCTACCGGGCTCCGCCAGGAACGACGGCGGCTGCGGGAGAATACGAGTTCTCTGGACGGCGATGGGGGGGCAGGAAACCAAGGAAAAACTGCGGGAAGTGAAGTGAGCTCGCAGGACTCGTCGCAGTCTGAGAGTGCGCATAAGGCGGCGGCTCCCCACGGCGCTATTCCCGTGAAGGTCGACCAGGCTGCCACTGGGAACAGCAATAACAATACCGCGGGCGACGCGGCGGCTGCGCGGAAGTCTTTTGTTCACCGCCACCGCCAAAGCCCCAACCTGAGGGCTATTCATCCTGTTGAGTGGCGGCACTCGCGGTGTCCCCCCGCGTCTGGCGACTCGCCAGGCGGCGCAGAGTCTCCTCCCCGTCTGGCCTCTGCGAGGGGTCTGGCAGGCCTGCCGTCGCAGCCGCGTACTCGCACCACGCTGCACACTTCGCGTCCCCGCTCGCCATACACCGCGCTGGGTTATACAAATGAGACGTTTTTCCACAAGCACACACCAGACCGTGGGGTGGGTCTCACGATTCTGCCTTGCAAGAGGCGCCAGAGTTCGACAGGGCGGGGATCGCGGCAGCGGCCGTCGCTGAAGGGCAGAACCGAACAGTTGGAACTGCATCTTCTTTCGCAACCCCCCATCTGAGTAGTTTCTGGAGGGGCTTGGATTTGCGGTGACCTTGCTTCTTGTCGTTCCTTTCTCCTTGCTTGCATGAAATCGCAACACCGCCGAAGGAGTTGCTCAGCGTTGTTTGCTGCTGCTTTCTTCGCTCCCTCCCAGAGAGGGGTATCGTTCTTATTTATTTACTTTTATTATTGTCTTTTTCTTCTTCTTCGCGTGTGTGTGCGTTGCGCCCATCACGTGGTCGTCTTTCTTGTCTCCTCTTATTTTGCATGTGTGTATGTGTTTTCTATGTCTGCTGGGCGATGCCAATTCCGCACACGTGTCTTCCTTCGCAGTGGGTTGACTCTGCCGCCGCCGCTGCACGCAATTGCCTGACTCTCTTGCTCTGCGCCTGTTGTTGTTCTTCTATTACTTTGGCATTCCCCACACGCGTCCGTCGGCAGTAGGGGCGACGCAGCGGGCAAACCGGAAGAAAAAAGACGTCTCGGATGGCCGGCGGCTCCGCCGAAGAGGCCGCCGCGTTGATGAAGAGTGCCGAGAAGCACTCGCAAAAGAAACTCTTCAGACGGCCCGACTGGGACACGGCGGCAAATGAGTACGAGAAGGCCGCGAGGATATACACCTTCCTGGAAGACACGACCCGGGCGAGCGACGCCTGGCGCAAGGCGTCTGAGACGCACCAAAAGGCCGAAAACAAATACTTTGCGGCACTCGCGATGGAGAATCTTGCCATATTCCTGGCGGAGCAGGCCCGGAAGGGCATTGCGGGCCGTGCGTCTCTCCTTAACACTGCCGTTGAGGTCTACTGTGAGGCGTCTAAACTCTACGCGCTCAACGACATGTTTGACAGGCAGGCAGACACATTGAAGAAGGCGGCTGAGGTCATCGACCCGACAACGGCTCTTGCGGCTGCCCCCTCGGAGGAGGTGGACGGGGCGAAACTGCAGCAGGAACGGCAGCAACGAGTGCAGCAAGTGGCTGGTTTTTTCCGTGAGGGGGTGGATGTGCTGGAGGAGCACATTGAGGATAAGCCGGTTCTTGCGACGCAGCTGCCCGAGCTGTACCGCAGCTGGATGTTGACGCACCTCCACAACGGCGACGTGAAGGGCGCAGTGGAGGTGTTGGAGCAGGAGCTTGGCATCCGCACCGATCCCCGCAAGAAGGGCATATTTGAGCGACTGGGCCAGCCACACAGATCCGCAAAGGTTGGGTTAGAAATTATCGTGTTGTGCCTTTCCTGCGGAGACGAGGTGTGGGCGGCGCAGGAGATGAATAAACTGCGGAGTGTTGCCGGTTTTCTCACTTCAAAGGAGGAGGCAACCGCAAACGCGCTCCTCGCCTCCTTTGAGGACCGCGATGAGGAGCAGCTGCAGGCCGCGGTAAAGGATCAGACGTTGCAGTTCATCACCATTGACATCTCAAGGACTGCAAGGAAACTAAAGCTTCGATTTAGTGCCCCGCAAAGAACTGAAGTGGCTGCTGCTGCGGCAGCGTCTTCGCCGCAACAGTCACTCGGTGAACTGCAGCCGGAACCGCAACAGCTGGAGGCTGAGATCGACCCAGAGGAGGATATACGTTAACTGGGACCGGGAGCTGAGCTGGGCTGGGTTGGGTCTTGACGAGGTGTGCGTGGTATGTGCCGTGGGCGTTCTCTCTCTCTGTCTCTGTTGTGTGCGTGCGTGTCT